>NC_059295.1:147500-180000 GCF_017591435.1 Portunus trituberculatus
GGACTGCCCTATATCTGTCCTTGGTGACCCCACAGGCAGAGAACAGGTCATGAAAGGTATAAAGCGACCTGACAAGTGCCGAGGGGTTGACTATACTGCCATACTATCTGTGTCTTTTTAATAGGTATAGGATGGCGAGAATTATGTCGATTAGCAAATTTCACCATGAGACCTACAACAAAATAAAGAAAAAAAACTGGAAACGCTGAGTCAAAGGTAACACTGCTACCAGAAACACCAACAGCACCAACATTCTCTAACATTGTCATTGTGGTCACCGAATGATGATAGGAAAGTTATCTGGACTTCATCTGGAGGGTATTTACATACACTCGTAATTGTGCTTCGGGCTCCATTCTCTGTATACCATGCCTTTCACAGGGAACTTTGGATTCACAGACTTTGCCCTTATCCAGCCTCTCCTTCCATTACGATTTGCTGCCAGGGAGACTGTATCATCATGATGACCTCCTCTGTCACACCACCCAGCAACCTGACTTCAGCCTGGAATCACTACACCCTCATCCATCCAGGTCAGTCACCACTTACTATATAGGTGGGTTGGCAATGTAAACATACAGACTGTAAAACTACTGGTACAAAAATCTAACATCAACACTTTACCAAGCAGTGCATTGCAATATAAAGCGCAGCGGTGGCGAGCAAACCTTGGACGGTGAGGAATGTTACAGCCTTCGTGAGAAGTGAAAGGCTCCAGCGACCTTGTTCTTCCTGCTTCCCTCACTACCACCATTCACCTTCTCTTCGCTCTGTTGCCTTCCCTGTCAACCACCCACATCCCTTTCTTGCCCTAGTGATTTCCGTTAGCTGCTTATCCATCTCAATTATTCCCGCTTGTTGCTCCTCCTCATGGGCCTCCTCTTCACGCCATATCTTCATGCAAACCAACCACTGTTTAGTTTGGTTCCCTACTTCCTTAGATCGCAACACAATGCAGGATGGCGCAATCTGCACCTGTAAGTCGAGACAATGAGCTCCCTGAGCACGATTTGACACAGCTGGCGAGACAAAGATGTGAGAGACAGAAACCGATGAGGGGCCAGTGGGACGTGTCATCACATTCATAGATTTATGCAGGGACATGCCTTCCTGTCTATGGTGACGGATATATCAAGATGAAAGAATGTGAACAAACAACAACATCCATAAGTAACCTCTTCAATATTGGGATACTTTTTTACCTTGAGATTTGTACACGATTAGACCATTTTATTGACATTAAGAAGGGTCTATGGAGGTCAGAAGATTAATGGCCACAATCTTCACTATTTTAATCCCCCACATAAATTTATGAAGCTGCATAAAATCACAAAATAATAAGCAGAATGAATGGTACCACGTCATGGTACCACTCAAGGGGTTAGATAGAGAAGTGTCGGGGCTAACACATGACAGAGCGAAGTGAAAAAAAAAAAAAAAACGATGAAAGCTTCTCAGTTTAATCGAGACTGGTCAAATACCTCCGAAGCACAAAGGCTTTGGGGAAAGTGACGGTCTAGAGGTCAGCTCTTGGATGTGATGAGATGACGGCCTCCAGTTCAACTACTGCTAAAAGCTGGCTGTTTATCAGGTTATTGACGAGTGGCAGAGAAAAGTCCATAGCATGCTTCCTATAATTTCTATCTCTCTACATTAACTGTACCTGGGAGCAGTGAAAAGGGGAAAAGGGCACAAGTCTCTGAAACGGTGTCACTATATACAGAGTCTGTCTACTCTAAAGTGGCTCCTGGGTCTCAGTCTGAATGGTGTCCCGAAGAAATGAGTGATCGTTAGATCTTGAAGAAAATCGTACTGTCTCCTTGCGATAAGTGTGTGGATCAACAGATAGCAAATATTACTTACATAAAATCAATTATACCATCAATAAGCTACAATATGTTTTGAACCCAGGAGCCACTTTATAGTAGACAGACTATAATTCTATCTCTTCTTGCACGCCACTGGAAGGGGAGGCCGTCCAATTGAATCTCCACAAATATAAGATGTTGCCCATCCAAGCCTCTAAGAAGAGTTGTAGCAGAAATGCTAGGAACATGAAATAAAGACATCAATCAGTATCGCTTACACAACGGCCTTAAGACATTGTTTTCAGTAATACAGTATTGCACTTTGTTACCAGCGTGACAACCGTAAACGAGATGACAATGACATATCCATTTTTTTCACATTTGTCTTGATTGAATTTTCAACAGTATGTGCAACACACATACGATATAACCGCCTTCATGCGTATTGCTTACATTAACTCTTGTAGTACTCTACACGATAAGAATGTCACTCCTTTACATAAAATTGCTGATTATGGAATGCTGTTGGAGTGGTTATGACTTCGAGTTGGCGACCATCCTTATAGAAGTCGATTGTTATAGCAACTCCCAGTCTTCTACTGTTTAAATAACGGTATATATATATATATATATATATATATATATATATATATATATATATATATATATATATATATATATATATATATATATATATATATATATATATATATATATATATATATATATATATATATATATATATATATATATATATATATATATATATATATATATATATATATATATATATATATATATATATATATATATATATATATATATATATATATATATATATATATATATATATATATATATATATATATATATATATATATATATATATATATATATATACAACTACTTTAATGGAAAGTTCACAACACTCCTTGAACTAGTGCTATTAAATCTCACTGAGAGTAAATTATCGTTTCGGTAGGTATCTACTATATATATATATATATATATATATATATATATATATATATATATATATATATATATATATATATATATATATATATATATATATATATATATATATATATATATATATATATATATATATATATATATATATATATATATATATATATATATATATATATATATATATATATATATATATATATATATATATATATATATATATATATATATATATATATATATATATATATATATATATATATATATATATATATATATATATATATATATATATATATATATATATATATATATATATATATATATATATATATATATATATATATATATATATATATATATATATATATATATATATATATATATATATATATATATATATATATATATATATATATATATATATATATATATATATATATATATATATATATATATATATATATATATATATATATATATATATATATATATATATATATATATATATATATATATATATATATATATATATATATATATATATTAGACACTTACCAAAACGATGATATACTCCCAGGGAGGTCTAATAGCACTAGTTCAAGGAGTGCTGTGAACTTTCCATTACAATTAGTTGTGATCTCGCTGAACGTTTCCCTTTGTGTCTCACAACTCAAGGGGACAGTCACAGCCTGCCCTCTAAAGACAATTCTCCTTCACACAAAACTACATGCACTTATCACACACACACACACACACACACACACACACACACACACACACACACACACACACACACACACACACACCTTTCACTTAAAACTCAAAATTTTAAAAATGGCGACTCCAAATCCAACCTCGGAGTTCCCTTCTGGAGAGGGGACCAGAAATCTCCCCAAGTCAGACTCCTCTCTTGATGACGACCAGAAATGCCTTGACACCTCCCTCAACTTTTTCTATATTAACTTTTGTACCATTCGCGTTCTTAGATCTGATTTTGAATCTGTGGAACACCACCTCTCCTCTACTAAAACTCATCTTCTTTTCCTCACCAAAATACAGCTGTCTGAGGATACTGACATTAGCCCCTTCTCTGTTCCATCCTACTTTCTCTATTCTCATTTTCGTTCCAAAGCTGGATGTTGCGTCTATGTGCACAACGACTTAACTTGTTCTCGTGCCCAATCTCTCGAATCTCCCGAGTTTTCCACCATCTGGCTTCGACTGAATAGTCACTCTCTAACTAAATTAATCTGTGCTGTCTATCTCTCCCCTAACTCCTCTAACTATAGTAAATTCTTTGACTATTTAACTTCTAGAGTGGAGCACATTCTGTGCCTCTACCTATTCACGGAGATCTCCATTCTTGGAGATTTCAATGTTCACCACCAGCTTTCGCTTTCCTCTCATTTCAGTGACCACCCTGGTGAACTAACCTTCAAATTTGCTATTCTCCATGACCTAGAGCAAATGGTGGAACACCCTACTCGTATTCCTGACCATCTTGGAGACACGCCCAACATTCTTGATCTCTTCCTTACCTCTAATCCTTCTGCTTATCTTCTCTGTTGGGCTCTTCCGATCACAATCTAATTTCTGTATCTTGTCTTATTTCTCCAATTGTGAGATTTCCGACTGGGGCAGAGAAAATCTAGTAGTTTTCAATGCCTCAAAAACTCAATTCCTCCATCTGTCAACTCGACACAACCTTCCCGACAACTATCCCCTCTTCTTCATTGACACTCAAATGTTTCCCTCTTCCACATTGAATATTCTCGGTCTCTCCTTTACTCATAGTCTTAACTAGAAACTTCACATTTCAACTCTTGCTAAAACAGCTTCTATGAAGCTCTGATTCGTCTCCGCCAGTTTTTTTTTTTTTTTCGCTAACTCTGTACAAAGGCCTGTATGTGTGAGGGGGTTTCACTCACAGTTTCATTAGATAGGGTGGAATCAAAAGGCTTTTCGTCTCATCAACTCCCTTCCTTTGACTGACTGTCTTCAGGCTCTTTCTCACCGACGAAATGTTGCATCTGTTTCTATTTTTTATCGCTATTTTCATGCTAACTGTTCTACTGATCTTGCTAACTGCATGCCTCCTCTCCTCCTGCGGTCTCGCTGCACAAGGCTTTCTCCTTCCTCTCATTCCTATTCTGTCCAATTCTCTAACGCAAAAGTTAACCAGTACTCTGAATCATTCATACCTTTCTCTAGTAAACTCTGGAACTCCTTATCTGCTTCTGTAGTTCCGTCTTCCTACGACTTGACTTCTTTTAAGAGGGAGATATAAAGACATTTGCTCCCTAATTTTGGCTAACTCTCAACTTATCTTCTAGAGAACCAGCATTCAAGTGGGTCTTTTTTAATAAATTTGTTGCCCTTGTCTGGCCCTCTTTCTTACATGAATAAATAAATAAATAAATAAACAAATATATATATATATATATATATATATATATATATATATATATATATATATATATATATATATATTTGTTTATTTATTTATTTATTTATTCATGTAAAAAGAGGGCCAGAGAAGGCAACAAATTTACTAAAAAAAAAAAAAAAAAAATATATATATATATATATATATATATATATATATATATATATATATATATATATATATATATATATATATATATATGTGTGTGTGTGTGTGTGTGTGTGTGTGTGTGTGTGTATTTACCTAGTTGTATTGTACAGGATTCGAGCGGGATTCATAGTGTCCTGTTTCCATATCTCCACTAATATAATTCTTCTTTAAAGCTATACATATTACGTGCTGCAACAACTTTATCATTCAATGCATTCCACTTTTCCATCATTCTATGTAGAAAACTGTATTTTCCAATATCCTTCACACACTGCCTCTTCCTAATCTTCTTTGCATGTCCTCTTGTTCCTCCAGCTTCTGTCACCAGCACCAGGTCTTGCTTGTCTATCTTTTCAATGCCATTAACTATTTTATACATTGCTATTAGGTCTCCTCTTTCTCTTCTATCTTGTAAGGTTGGCAGTCCCATTTCCTTCAGCTTTCTTCATATGTTAGGTCCTTTATTTCCGGCACCATCTTTGTAGCCATCTTTTGGATTCGTTCTAATCTTCTTATATCCTTTTTCAAGTTCGGCAACCACACCACTGCTGCATATTCCAACTGCGGACTTATCATACTCGTAGTAATTTCTTTCATCATATCCTTGTCTAAGTACTGAAATGCCACCCTAATATTAATCAACATTTTATACGCTCTTCCAAATATTTTACATTTGTGTTTTTCGGAGCTCAGAGTTTCTTGTATAACCACTCCCAGATCGCTTTCCTCTTTAGTCTCCATTATTTGTTCCTCTCCCATCAAATAGTTCCATACCGGTCTTCTCTTACTCTTTCCTAATTCCATTACATGGCATTTTTTGGTATTGAATTCTAACTTCCACTTCTTACCCACTCATAAACTTTGTCTATATCCTCTTGCAGCAGCAAACAGTTTTCTTGGGTTTTAATTACTCTTAAGAATTTTGCATCATCAGCAAATAAATCAATATAACAGGTCACTCCATACTCTATGTCGTTTACATATATCTGGAACATATTGGGGCTAATACTGATCCTTGTGGCACTCCACTTGTTACTTTACTACAGGCTGAGTATGTATCTCTGATCACAGTTCTCATCTCTCTGTTCTTCAAGTAATCTCTTATCCAATTTAATATTGTTCCTCTCAGTCCTCCTATGTTCTCCAACTTCCAAAGTAGTCTGCTATGTGGAACTTTATCAAAAGCCTTTTTATGTCCAGCCATCCATCTCTGGTCTCTAGGCCTTCTACTACTCTTGAGTAGAAACTTAGTAAATTTGACACACTTGTCCGGAACCCAAATTGTCTGTTCGATATAACTTGTTTTTCTTCCAGATATTTAACCGATTTTTCTTTGATAACAATTTCACATACCTTTTCTAGAACACTTGTAAGTGACACCGGTCTGTAATTTAATGGCTCAGTTGACTATCCTCCTTTAAATATTTGGATTATGTTAGCTCTCTTCTATTTCAGTGGTACTCTCTATTCCTTTAATGAGCTTGTAACCGCTTCCCAAATTGGTTCTAACAAGTGATATTTACATTCCTTTAGTTCCCAGCCTGACACACCATCCGGTCCCATCGCTTTTCTGACATCCAAATTTTTTAATAGTTTTCCAATTTCTTATTTGTGCTCTATGATTCCCTACAAGCCTTAACAATGCAATGTCCTCTTCTTCAGTGAAAACAGTGTTGAAACTCTCATTCATTATTTCACAAATTTCCTCTGCTGTTTGGTACTTGTGTGTGTGTGTGTGTGTGTGTGTGTGTAATTCACTGTTTGATCTGCTGCAGTCTCTGACGAGACAGCCAGACGTTACCCTACGGAACGAGCTCAGAGCTCATTATTTCCGATCTTGGGATAGGTCTGAGACCAGGCACACACCACACACCGGGACAACAAGGTCACAACTCCTCGATTTACATCCCGTACCTACTCACTGCTAGGTGAACAGGGGCTACACGTGAAAGGAGACACACCCAAATATCTCCACCCGGCCGGGGAATCGAACCCCGGTCATCTGGCTTGTGAAGCCAGCGCTCTAAACCACTGAGCTACCGGGCCGTGTGTGTGTGTGTGTGTGTGTGTGTGTGTGTGTGTACAAAATTAAAATAATATAAAATAGAAATAAAAGGTAAGAAGTACAGTGAGGGCGACGGCAATGGTCGACAGTCGGACGTTGCAGGCAGCATTGGTATGTCCGTCTCACCGGGACTCGCGTCGCGTGTCTGGCTGCCGCCAGGCCGTCATTTCCCTTTCATCGGTCAGGGGGTCACAGACGAGGTGGCCGCACAGCGAGACGTTCACTTTCTTCAACAAGAACTCAGGGAACATTTCATTTCATGAGCCTGCTTTCCCCACTGGTCATGTTCTCTGATACTCTAGCTAGACCAAGGTAAAGAGAATAGACCGAATGTATTCTCTTTACC
The DNA here is from genome assembly GCF_017591435.1 of Portunus trituberculatus. Lineage (NCBI taxonomy): Eukaryota > Metazoa > Arthropoda > Malacostraca > Decapoda > Portunidae > Portunus > Portunus trituberculatus. The sequence continues at coordinate 155,291 of NC_059295.1, forward strand.
TTGCTCCATACAATGTCTTGACACGCTTACTTCGTCAAAAGTGACGTCAATAGATTACAATTTTACAGTTAATTTCGTCTGATAATATTACAAGTAATAAAATAAAAACAACAACTAAATAATGATAAAAATAAAACTTCATTAAACAAAAAAAAAAAAAAAAAAATCTAACATGCAAACGAACAAACAAGCAAACGATTTTCTTAATATGTTTATGCTTTTGCTTTCCTTAAGGCGGCTTATACGGGGCAATTGCCGGAGCAGCCGGCAGGTTTCACCCGATTGCTTTCACACGGTGGAGACTAACCGCTGGGTCGCTGGCCATTGCATCAAAACATAAACAATCAAGATGGAGTCCTTCCGATGGTCGATATAATTTTAATTTCGCAGTTTTCTCTCTCTGGGAAGAGAAAAAATAATGTGGTATGGCTTCTTCAATGACGATGTAAATTGTAAGCAAACCAATTCCGTGCCTACTTTCCGTTTCTTCATAAGCAAATTCGAATATTTAATCTATTTATTGTATATAATGATAGGCACAGTCAGTGTTTTTTTTTTTTTTTTTTACAAAAACACTTTCCAACAATATTTCTTCTATTCTAAATTTTATATTCATTTTTTTTTTTTCATTTGACTCTGAAAAATCGCAAAGGAAAGCAGTCGATCAGATCCGTCCGTCTCTCGGCTGCATTTTGCTGTCGGCTACACAGATGCAGCTGTAAGCAGCCGCAAGTTGCCTTGTGTAAACCTGCCTTTACACTGAGTTGAAATTACAAAGCCACCCAAGCACCGCATTATTGCCATCATTGCGAGGCATTATTCTCATTTGCATAGATCAGCACATCTGGAAGTACCAAGTCTATTGTGACATTCAAATGTGTATAGAGTCTAAAAAGAAAGCTTCCTTTCGTTGAACTAACAACAATGGTTGTATAATGTATGTGGTGTTCACAAAGACAAGTGGCGAAAGCTAGAGAAAGGAAGGAACAACGAGATAATTAATAATAACAGATAAGTTGTATCTAAAGGAAGCAGACATGTGCAAGGAGTAGACCCTGTACAACAAAGGGATCAGACACCTTGCAGGTACCGTGCAAAGTGAATGTCAAGGCTTCCCAATACAATGGCTTCCTGCTTAACAAGGAAGCATAACGATCACTTTATTACTGTACGTGATTGAGATAGTATTGGCTGGAGACGACAAACGTGCTTGAGGTAAAGCGTTCTTCACCCAATGTTCTAATCTAAGATAACAAACACAATGCAATGCATGGCACTGTGGACTATGATCTTGTTGAACTCTTCGGGCTCCTAAGTGTTGAAAAGCAACATACGTTATCTTAAAATTATATGCCATCATAAACTGAAAGCAAATTCCCATCGTAGATTATACCACCATCGGTCTTGAACAGAGACGCCACTGCCATGCGTCGGGACGAACACCAGATGTGGCAAGAGTTCCGGAGCAGCGTAACGGAAACAGAACTCATCAAAATATCAAGGACGAGGAAGGGAGAAGAGAATGAGCTCATCAATCCAGGAGATGGTGACGAAATGTGTGCATTATGGTACTAGATTCACACAGTCTTAACTTTCTAGGGTTTATGAAAATAAGTATGTATATAAACTTATTGGAACAGTACATCTAAGGATTTTGGGGTACAAGAAGCACTGGAAGACGCGTGATCAGAGTATGAACTCGGCAACCCAAAGTGACACCCTTTTACTTGCATTAATATTCGTGTATAGAATTCTTAAGCGAAGATAATGAGACTGGTGCATCGGGCGAGAGTAATTTCAGTTTGAGACCTTATTTGCTTATAAAATATGCTTTGAACATCAGTTGTAATTGAATAAAGCAATAAGCATTTCATTCATGAAAATACTGTCATCGTGTTTTTTTTTTTAGGAAGTATCGAGTGCTAAAGCTTCCTGAAAATTTACCAGAAGAAAAGTATCGTGTCATTGTTGGCAGCGTTTCCTTGATACTTTCATCAGGAAACACACTGTACGTACTACTCCTACTGAGATTCCGCCGCCACACGCTCTCAAGGTTACGAAGGGTCAGGAAAACAATGTTTCTTTCACTTTATTTTATCTTCCGTTAACCTCTGAAATGTTTACCTGTAGTGAGTAATTGGAGAGAAAGTGAGCTAATGTGCTGGTGTGGAAGTTGTATAGACAAGCACGTGACACAGAACATTGCACACTTCAATGGGGAACGATCCCACTGACGGTAACGCATAGTCTTCATTTATGACGCTTTTTTTTTTTTTTTAAATATTTCATTTACTATATGGTTATGCTTCAGCTAAAGATACTATCAAAGTTTGGAAGTTGTATTCTTTACATTACTTATAGCGTAATAAAATCACTAGCTGGCAAAACAAAAATATTCTTAATTTCTATAACAAGTAGGAGTATTAGTTTCGGCAGTCTTACATGCGTCAGTCATAACAATCAATGACAACTTTTTTTTTTCGCTCTCTATCCGTTTCTGACCCGAAAGTAACTTCGAGTTCGTTATAATGCTTTCATGTCTCATTAGTGTCCCTTATGTAACACTCGGGTCATTCCCGCTCACCTTCAAGCAAGAAGAGAGCTTCTTGGCGTCCTGCAGGAAGCTATTAAAAAATGGCTTTTCTGGCTTTGTTTTTATTCTATAATGTTGCATCATAACAATAGTTGGATGGTACTTATGGGAGAACGGACAGGGGAGGATGTAAGTGTTAAGAAACACCAATTTACGATCGTCTCCGCGCTGGTGCTTCCATTCTCCTCAGCCTCACATCTTTTGTCTTAACGCCGCGCCTCCAGATCTATTCCGCTCAGGCCTTAACACCAGAAGAAAGTATTTCCGCTGCTGGAGGCATTACTGTTCCTCAAAGCTGAATGTACGAGTAAACTATGGAGATTCAACTTTGATAAATGATAGGCGAATTTGAGGTTCTCATAAGAACCGGCTCCTGATACTGATGTATGGGAGTCAGAGAAGAGAGTTTTACATCTTTACACACGCGGAGCAATCAGGCGTGAGGCATCACGGCCCCAGTTACAGTCTGGAATGGTAAGAGTGCTGTCAAGGACCAGAAACAAAGCCAGGCAGGATGGCAGCGTAACATGAGGAAATAATGAGTTCTTTATCCTCGGCGTCCTTCCCCGCCCACAGGCACTCCGCTGTGACCAATTACAGGGTGTCTGCAAAAGGGGGAAGGCAAGACAGAGGAGAACGTGAGAGAGAGGAAAAGAAAAAATAACAATAAATTGCAGAACACGTAACAGTAATGTAACATATATGAAGAAAGCAAAGGAAAATGAAATAGTCAAGCAAAGGAAGCACAAAAGTAACACCCGTGACGGTAGAAGGCCTCATAGTGCGGAAGTGGAGAACTGTATTATTGAAACAGACTAAAATATCGAAGGAGTAAAACAAAAGAAAACAAGGACGAAGAGATCTATAAAGACAAGACAGGGCACCAGAAGAAAACGAGGTAGAATGTAATTGCCGGAGAGGAGAATGGCGAAGAGATGAGAGGAAAAGGGGAAAGTGTGGAGGCAAATATCACGTTCTGAGGCGTCGAGATGACAGTAGTTAAGTCATTATCGAGGCAGCCAGCAGCGGAAGGAGTGATTGGAGGGGGGAGGAGCAGGGCGGAGGTGCGTCAGCGCTTTCAAGTAATTTTCACTTTTCCTTGTCTCCAAGTGGAGTTTATTAAAAGCTTCTTCTAACGAACCCTTGAGAGAGCTTCACTATTAGAATGAAAAGCAGCGTTGTGTCTGGACAGCCTTCAGGAATAAGGGACGGCTATTGGGAAGGAGACTACAAAGGGATGAAAAAAGTGGACAGATCAGATTTGCTGGTAACATCTGGCCCTGAGACCTTCCTAGTGTGCGGTGGCGGTGGTGGTGGAAGGTCACGCCATAGTAAGTCTTAGTCCTCTCCTTTGACTTCGTCACCGGAAGACGACTTGTCCAACCGACTGACATTTTGCACCTGAGGCCATCAATCGGCCTATACGTATAGATCACTCTAGCAGAAGAGGGAGGCTGAGGACCGGATGCACATTTCCTGCCTGGGTGACACACTTAACTGAGGCTCTTTTCTTCTAACCTCTCTCTCTCTCTCTCTCTCTCTCTCTCTCTCTCTCTCTCTCTCTCTCTCTTGAAAGGAACACCATGTACTACACTTCTTGCGTCACGCCGACTTGTGGCATGCAAAATGCATGCCACAAAACTCCCACTACCTGATGAGGCACCGCTTGTCGCAGAGATTGTCTGGGTTTTCATGTTATTTCTTAGTGGTATTGTTGCTCCCCGTGTAGCTGAAGGTTACTGGAACGTCGAATTTAGAGACCTAGTCCTTGACTTCTGCCAACCCAGCGAGTGGAGGGCAAATCTGTCAGCCAATGAATTTCGCCTCACCGCTGGTAAGTCCTGTAGCGACACAGAGATGAAAGCAAGTCACCTGTGGATGTACGGCAGACATGTTCCTAGGAAAATTATTTTTCTTGCAAGCAGGACACGAAGTCCTCTTCACTTCATTCCTGCCAACACAGTGAGTGGAGGGTAAATATGTCAGCCAAGGAATTTCGCCTCACCACCGCGTGAGAAGTGTGTCCGGTGGTGACACGGAGATGGAAGCAAGTCACCTGCATGTGGATATACGGCAGACAAGCTCCTTGAAGAATGACTTTCCTCGCCAGCAGCACATGATATTCTCCTCAATAATGGCTTGTAAAATCCGACCCATGAACTTATCTTTTAACGTCTCTAGTTTGTTGCAGCTTTATTTTGAGCCAAGGGTGTACATGAAGTGTTCAAAGATCCTTTATCGTAGTATTTGTAGAATTCTTTACTTCGGAGAAACAAGGCTCAATGATATTCATGTTAATCTGGTAGAATTTCATATTCTATATATAAACAGACCAGTGCTCAATAATATTCGTTATGTTATTAATTTATTTTTATCCACGATATAATCAAAACATTTTGGATATATCATCTATTTCTGTGACTTAAATGCAAAGAAAAAAGGCGGGAACGATAACTGGCAGCATGTATGTGAATCCATGTTGTATCTGCGTTTACGAAACTAAAATAATAAACTAGGTAAATAAATAATAATCAAATATAAATTTCTAACTTTATACTATACAATGAAGCGAGTACTAGTTCGAGAGGTTCAGTTACTTCATAGTTATCTGCTGCTGCTTAGAATGACGGCAGTGATGGCACAGCAACCAACAAGCTACAGAAGTAACGGAGGCAGCATGAGTGGAGGACGCAATAGAGCACTGATGTAAAGATCAACGAGATTCTTAAGTAAGGCCAGCCAGCCTCTCACTATCAGGATAGTTCAAGACCACGCAGCCCAGCCCGCGGAAACTTGAGTGTTGCCCATCAGCGTCACTCATCACAAGCTCCACTCCACAACTGCCTTTCCTGAAGACGCAGCCTAGTTATATGCAAATAATTCCCATTATGTTTTTCTGGGATACATAAAGGATAACAACCAAGCAAAGCTACGGAACGGGCTTCCCTGCTGATCATTAGTGATGGTGCTGCTGGTGCTGCTGTTGTTGCACCAGCAACAATGAGGCAACTCAATGCTTACTTACTCACTGTGAACTCTGATAAGCGTCGAGCAGACACACTTTTGAAATGCAGGTAAGATGAACTTTTGGCCAAGCAAACCAGCAGCAGACCAGCAGCATCACCACCAGGCAGATGGTAGCCGGTGCTCCCCTTCTTGTGTACCGTTTGTCTAATTCCTTGTTATTCTGAGGTGAAACACCAGCCAGGCCAAGCAGGCAAGATGTGTCACATCCAATAGTGACACCTACCCTAGCAGCCTAAACACCTCTACATTAATTAAAAAGGACATTAACAGCTGCGTTGGGTGGCGGGAGGGAGAGAGGAAGGCAAGAAGGGAGGGAGCACGCTTAGTGGTCGACGTAGTTACGGAAAAAAAATGCATTTTCAGTAATGTCCATGATATATATATATATATATATATATATATATATATATATATATATATATATATATATATATATATATATATATATATATATATAAGAGAGAGAGAGAGAGAGAGAGAGAGAGAGAGAGAGAGAGAGAGAGATTGAGAGAGATTCGTGCAAGATGTAACGGCTGCAAGGAAAGTTTGAGATGTGAGGCGGCGCCTCGGTGAGGGAGACGCTGACGGCCACTGTAAATTTCTGGTGGGTTCCGGCCACACCAGACGACCTTGTCAGTCCCGTTACTCCGCGCCCAGGTCCCAGTGAGTGGTGGAGGCGGAGGGGATGGGAGAGCGTCGCTGCAGCAGAGAGGAGGTACAGGCGAAATGGAGGAAAGGATGTGGGAGTGTAAGGACAAAAGTGAGTACGAGGGATAAGGGGGAAGATGAAGTCACGTATTGCATTCCAATAGGTTAGCAGGTAAGGAGCGGGGAAGTTGGCAAGAGAGAATGGGAGCAGGTGTGGGCAGCAGTAAATAAGGGACTGAGTAGGAAAATGAAGGAGCGAAGGCAGTGAAGGAAGACATGAAACTTGCAATGGGTTATCAGGAGCTGGAGGGAAATGCTTGTCAGAAAGGAAAGGTGAGACTACCATGGTATACGTAACTAGACGACCTGAAAATAAAGGGAAGAGAGGATGTCTGGCTCATGTGTAAAGAAAGGGAAGATTATAGCAAAGTGAGAGGGCTTGTGGTGATGCACGGAGAAAAAGTGAGGGTGGAAAGGGTACGAAAGGAACGGGTTTCCAGCAGTACTTGACTTCCCTCCAGGATGTAAAGAAATAACACAAATCACCCAGTAAAGACTGAAGGATTCCGAGACAAGGGAATGAAAACGGGAAAGACAGGAATGGTGAGTTGCTTGAAGGAAGGTGATTCACGGTGTTGCTATTCACGTAGGCAGTGTATACAGGGGATAGATAGATTAATAAATACTCAAGGCAGTAGCTTGACGACCTGAGTTCCTTGCGTGACATATGTTACTGATAAACGGGAGTAGCATAAGTGGTGCCGGGAGGTAGTGGAACAGGAATAAGCTGGATAGAATAGGTGAAGGAAAACCCCAATAACATGAAGATTAGTCACTATCTGGAGGGAAGGTGACAGTAAGAGTACGGAAGTTAGTGAAAGAATAACAGAAATGAGTTACGGAACAAGATGTGGGTGGACGGTGCTATGAAGGGACGAATAAAATCCTCGCAGGGAGGAGTGAGGCAAGCAGGAAGAATGCTCCCACACCTCAGGAGACTCTCAAGGCTGACCACCCTGAATGTGATGAACGACGCAACTCATGACAACGAGACAACATCTTGTTAATGTATGTCATGATTCATACCATTTACATGTTCACCTACACGTATTTCTACGCATTATATTCATTACAAAGCAATTTTCTTTACACATAAAATAACCCATAAGATCACATCACCTACAGAGGCGCATACGAGGCCAAGGGACTGGCGGCCCAGGAGGGAGACTTGTGTCAGCGATGCGGTCACAGAAAATCGTCACTGCATGCAGGACTGAGGAGAGCACCACACGCGGTCCGCCGCCCGCTACCCCACACTTTCACTTGTTCAACAGCACCGGATCCATTGTGGGCTCTTGCTTCATCGCGTCCGACTTCCCGCAGAACATGTCTAGCAATCCTAAGTATTCTTATTCATATCCAGTGGGACTTCAAGATTCATGTAAAATTTACTTAATTTCTTTTTTCCTGTTTTTAAATACCACACGTCTAAGACAGATCTATGGACTACTGTGACGTAAACACTCAATGTTGTCGATGTCTTCGCCGCGCACTGCCAATATGTAAGGTGCAATGAGTCCCGAGGTGAGTTGCTTGGGTGTTTCGGGGTGCTCTCCAGTCAGTTGGGTGCCCAAGGATAGCGCTGCCGAAAAATTGGGCAGCACCTGATCTGCTCTAAATGGGTGAACATACGTATGTATAGGGTGTCATCAGAGCACCAGGATATAGCGGAAGGAATGTTCACCGCGAGGAAGGAAGACAAAGCGAGGCAAACCAAGACGTTACTCACACCTGCTCTTCATGACAACGAAGGTCAACCACACACTTGATCATTTAGAAAATTCTATTTCGATCTTAAGCTTCAAAAGAGGGACCTTTAAACCTTCTCCCCAGTATTATACAAAGACAATGTGAGGAAAATAGTATATTTTCATACAAAATTTGCAACCAAAGTGGAGATTCAGAATGCTGATGCGAATAGGAATTCATCATATAGTTGGTACCTTGGACTTCCCCTGCGAACCCTTCTCGACGCTACAGTTTGGTTCATAACACTCAAAAGCTCACTGGTCCTCGGAGGGCATGGCAACAATATGTGACTGACGGAACCCACCTCCACAAAGCTTGAATCCCGCCAGAGCCTGTTGTGCTCAGTGATGCTGTTGTCATGGGAATCCCCATAGGACCTTAGTTTTTAACTTACTCCCACTTTCACCTGTAGCACAAAGGGATGGAGGTGCGTGCGTGTGTTAAGTGGACATATAAACTATAGTAAGTACTACTGCTCACATGAATCAGATCAGTGACCTTACACACTCTCGACTTGCAAAATGCTATTGCTTCTCGCGTACATTGACGTGCTATGCAGTGTGTGTGTGTGTGTGTGTGTGTGTGTGTGTGTGTGTGTGTGTGTGTGTGTGTGTGTGTGTGTGTGTGTGTGTGTGTGTGTGTGTGTGTGTGTGTGTGTGTGTGTGTGTGCTTGTGTGTGATGTGGGCCGGGTTGAGTCAAGGTTAACAGGTGGTGCAGCAAGGTCCGCCCGCCGCCCCGCCGCCACCCTTCACTTCTCTGCTCACACGGCGGAGGAGCGAAAGGTCCGCGGAGGAAGGGTGTACACACACACACACACACACACACACACACACACACACACACACACACCGCGTAGTGTAGTGGTTAGCACGCTCGACTCACAATCGAGAGGGCCGGGTTCGAGTCCCGGTAAGCGGCGAGGCAAATGGGCAAGCCTCTTAATATGTGGCCCCTGTTCACCTAGCAGCAAATAGGTACGGGATGTAACTCGAGGGGTTGTGGCCTTGCTTTCCCGGTGTGTGTTGTGTGTTGATGTGGTCTCAGTCCTACCCGAAGATCGGTCTATGAGCTCTGAGCTCGCTCCGTAATGGGGAAGACTGGCTGGGTGACCAGCAGACGACCGAGGTGAATTACACAAACACACAACACACACACACTAAATCGAGAAGCACGCAACCAATGGGAATATTCTGAATTTCTCTACGTCTTGGCAATAACAACAAGACCACCTCCCAACACCAGATGATCCAATTCACACAGTAGTCGCAGGAAACGCTTATACTTTGCTCCCTCAGCATCTGTATGGCCTTGTTAACCCTGAACTTAACAAACACTACGAAAACTACCACAACTGTCAGCATCATTAAAAAAAATAGCAGCAGCAGCTACAACAATAATGACAAAATCGAGAACGACAATAACGTAAAATAGAAATAGATGCCAAGAGTGACCTCGATCCATTCCATTCCCATCACCACCGCCACTACTACCATCAATGACAACAACACAACATGCTACGCTGCGGCGTAGGCGAGCTGAGTTGACAGTTCCTAGCTTCTAAAGCGATGGATGACAGTACCCTATGGTTCCTTGATGTGGAAGAAGAGGAGTTTTTAATGTGATCTTTAGCCTTAATTAATAAGAGGTAAAAGATTCTGTGAAAGAAAATATGAAACGACTCGATTGTGGTGAAAATCATCATCTTATTCAAGAGCTAGAAATGGATGAGGAGAAATTTCGACAGTATTTCAGACTGACTCCATGTCAGTTCTCTGAAGTTCTGTCATTCATTGAACAAGATATTAAGAAACAAGACACCAACTACAGGACATCCATCTATCCTCCTACCACCAGATGATCCAATTCGCACACAAGCCGCAGGAAACGCTTAAGGTCGTTTCACACCAGAATACCTCAATATATTTCCAATAGGAGTGTTCACACCAGATGCGAAACTGTGGAACACTTGCCACCCCACATCGCGCGCACAGATTCCAAGATCGCCGGGCAGGCCATTTTTCTGGTCAGAGCATTGATGACAAATGGCCCCCTGGGACTCCCGCTTTTGTGCTTTCATCTCCAGAGGTCCACACCTTTTTTTGACCACACTGACCTGACTCCTCAACTCTCCCTCACTTTGACACTCACTCACTGTCCTTCACCTTGAACAGATGAATTTCCTGTAGCTGGTGACTTGCTTCTTAATATCTTGTTCATTAAATGATAGAACTTCAGAGAACTGAGCTGGAGTCAGTCTGACATACAAAGGAATACAAAGGAAAGAACAGACAGCAACAGCCCTACGTGGCTTAACGAGGCTGTCTGTGTGCCTATTCTACCACTACAGGTTCTAGGAATTAGAGACTGAAGGACAATAGGCTTCAAGGAAAGTTAAACAAAAAGGTTACAGGGAGAGAGAAAGTCAAAGATGTGATAGGAAAGGTTGAAAGAGAAATATTACCATCTAGTACAGTAACTAAGAAGATATTTTATGTAGGAGCAAAGTACGTCATTTGAGGGATTGATGCGAGGTGATTGTCCAACCTTTAAAAGTTTCTATTGTATTACTACAGACAACATGTGCTGGGAAAGAGTTCCAAACATATACAATTCTATTAAAGAAATAATATTTAGCCTCTTCTGATCTGAAACGCTGACCTATAATATTGTAATCATTATTTCTAGTGGTGTTGGTACTGTCAATGATGAAATAGTCTGTACCTCTCCGCACGGAGAGATACAGACTATTTCATCATTGAACTGCACGTGATGGAGTCTTGCCCCCTCACACAGCTACTGCGAGAACACCACTTCGTACCATGGCAAGAACTCATGACAAAAGAACCGCAAGTTGCTGCAAAAATTATTCACTCATTACTGTCTGTATACCATTGATATCTGTCAAAATGTTGTATATATATGCGCTACCTGCACATACTACATGCATACTACCTCACATCCGTTCTTAATTTGCCTTCTTGCTAAATGTTTTATGTCTGGTCAGGTGGGTCGTAGAACATTATTTTATTGCAGAGGATTTTAGCCAGGCTTAAATATATGTATTGTGTGTTTATGCCTCCATGTTTTAGTGTTTTTTGCTTTTAGAGTTTCGCTTGGAGTTTCTTTTAAAATTTCTTTTCTACCTAGGTGATGATTAACCATTGTCTTATTGAATAATTTTTAGCAAGGTTATCTTTTTTTTTTTTATACCATGTGGGCTTTTCACGGGAATTTATGGGCTAAAGGGGATACTTTTCGGGGTACCTCCTATCTCAAAGCCCACCCGCTAGGAAACCGTTGCCCCGAGTGAGGAAGCCCAACCTACACTCGGACCGTGGACAGGATTCGAACCCGTGCGCTTGGAGACCCCTCGGACCCCAAAGCACGCATGGTTCCACTGTACAACGACGAAATGTCCCTCTGGTTTAGAGTTTACTTTACTTTAGAGATTTTTTTAAAGTTAATATTTTCCCTGCATGATATGTTTAAGATACATGTGTTATAATAACCTAGTATAGTTTTTAATTTTGATGTTTATCGGCTTTGGGTTTCTTTTCATGTAAAATTTTACTGAAATACCTAATTGTGGACTGCAAATTATAAACACTATTTTAATAATGAAACGAAATTTTAAAGATCAATAGACATGAAAATAATATGCTTTGTACAGTACCTATGTATGTACATTTGTGGTCAATAAATATCTATCTATCTATCTATCTATTTACGTTGTCAAAGCCCCAAAACATTTTAAACAGTTCAATTAAGTCTTCTCGCATTCGCCGTTTCTCTAAACTGAACAAGCACTCCTCATAAGGCTTGTTCCGCAGGCGTGGGATCAACTTGGTGACTCTTCTTTGAACTCTCTCCAGCTTGTCTGTATCTTTTTATGTAATAAGGTGACCAGAACTGGACACAGTATTCAAGTTGATTTTAATTTAAAAGACCTTCCAATAGTCCTAACCAATTTGTTTGCTGTTTTAACTATTTCCAAGCAGTGTTTACTTGACTTGAGGTCTGAGATAATTATAGTCCAAGTCTTTTTCCTCATTAACCTTGAGAAACTCAGAACCGTTCACTGAGTAATCAGTATTGTCATTACTATTACCAATGTGCAACACTTTACATTTATCTACTTTAAAGCTCATCTACCACTTGTCTGACCAAGTGGCTAAGCAGTCGCGATAAGATTGTAATAGTCTCTTGTCCTCTGTCGTGACTAATTTATTCATTATTTTAGTATCATCAGCGAACTTAAAGATACTTTACAAGTGAGGCCCTCGTCGATATCATCAACGTAAATAAAGAAAAGAACAGGGCCGAACACAGATCCCTGTGGTACACCACTTAGAACTTCTCGTCAGTTTGAAAATTTACTATCTAAAACAACGCGCTGCTATCTCTCAGGGAGCCAGTCTTCCAGCCATTTGAGAAGTTTTCCATTTGTACCATGTGACTTCCATTTATCTAGTAGCCGGTTCTGGAGAACTTTGTCACAGGTTTTTTGAAAATCTAAATACATGATGAATCATTAAAAAAGTCAAGCAGATTAGTCAGACAAGAACGTCTGTTTCGAAAGCCATGCTGAGTCACTGATTAAATCATTTACTTCTAGAAAGTTCACTAAATTATTGCAAATTACAGTTTCCATTAATTTACATACTGCAGATGTGAGACTGATGGGTCTGTAGTTTATCACCCTCGTTTTGAGATGTCAAATACTTACGTAGGCACGAGAAGGAGGAGGAGGAGGAGGAGAAGGAGGTATAACAACAACTATAACCAGGGGAAAAACAAGTAGAACAATGAGAACATATACAAGAGGATGATGATGATGATAATAACAATTGAAATCGGTGCAGAATGGCGTCAGACAGAAGGAATGCAACACTTACAAAACAAACCGCTTCGTCTCTTGCCGCAGTAGGAGAGTGTCTTGGCTTTCCTGAGCTGTGATGTCATGAGTAGGACGAGCCCCTTCGTGATGACTCCAGACGTCAACACCACCCCGAAGGTGAGGAGGTACGTGAACACCTGCGGCACACAAAAGGAAAGACTCACTACCAGCAAGTGGTCGCTGGGCACAAGCGGTGAAAGATATTGGTGAACGTGGCATGTACTGTACATCACCCACGGCAGAACGTCACCAGTGATGGGCAGATGCTGAATTAAAGTAGACGAACAAAGAAACTGAAAATAGAGAACACCATAAAATGATTTCTGGTCTAGTCATAACCACAAGAAGGCGAGGCGTGAGGCGCAGTGAATTCGATTGGTTGAGTCTGCCGCTGGCCGCACCGTGACCTATTTCTCATGGCGTGCAATGAGCGCAAAGGTGAGCTTTGTCGCTCAACAAAGTATTCTCTGCTCCACTGAACACTGATGCACGTCAAATTAATTAACTTTGATTGAGTGTTTCAAAAAATAAATTTCTCCTGATTTTAAAAGATCTCACCAATGGTCTCGGCATGATACAAACCTTTCCCCAAAAGGCCGCTCTTTATCTGTTGTCAAGAGGCTGATACCTCACCTGACACTGAACCTTAAAAAGCCAAGCCAGTGCTGAGAACAATACTCAGTGATTGAGCTTCACCACTGTTAGTAGGTACAAAGGAATTAAGACGGCAAAGGAAATAAAAATCTTTAATTTAAGAATACAGAAGCTGAGGATCAGACACTTATAGAGCATACGAGCGGCTACGGCAGGGGAGTGACTAACCTTAAGACATTTGATGGTCAGCTCGAGAAATTTTTGACTATCTTGAGAAAGGGAGCTGGTAGAGGGCGGCAAGGTCCGGAACACATCCCAGGCCTTCGTCTCCTGCACGGACCGCCGGCTGCAACAGAGAGATGTATTATTGGAGAGAGAGAGAGAGAGAGAGAGAGAGAGAGAGAGAGAGAGAGAGAGAGAGAGAGAAGCGAGGGTGAAAGAAATTATCAAAAGGAGTAACCAAACAGATAGTTCAGTGACCTTAAAAATGAGTCTTTGGTGGTAAAACAGCACCGGTGTAGTGAAAGCAAGAGCAGCTGTCATGGCCCACAGTACTCGCCCCACCCCCTTGCGCTACAAAACTTTTGAGGAATTGATCTGTTACACTTAAGAGATCCTTGTGTAATTCACCTCGGTCGTCTGCTGGTCACCCAGCCAGTCTTCCCCATTACGGAGCGAGCTCAGAGCTCATAGACCGATCTTCGGGTAGGACTGAGACCACATCAACACACAACACACACCGGGAAAGCGAGGCCACAACCCCTCGAGTTACATCCCGTACCTATTTACTGCTAAGTGAACAGGGGCCACACATTAAGAGGCTTGCCCATTTGCCTCGCCGCTTACCGAGACGGTGTGTGTATGTGTGTGTGTGTGTGTGTGTGTGTGTGTGTGTGTGTGTGTGTGTGTATGTGTGTGTGTGTAATTCACCTTGGTCGCCTACTGGTCACCCAGATATTCTTCCCCATTACGGAGCGAGCTCAGAGCTCATAGACCGATCTTCGGGTAGGACTGAGACCACATCAACACACAACACACACCGGGAAAGCGAGGCCACAACCCCTCGAGTTACATCCCGTACCTATTTACTGCTAGGTGAACAGGGACTACACATTAAGAGGCTTGCCCATTTGCCTCGCCGCCTCCGGGACTCGAACCCGGACCCTCTCGAGTGTGAGTCGAGCGTGCTAACCACTACACTACGCGGTGTGTGTGTGTGTGTGTGTGTGTGTGTGTGTGTGTGTGTGTGTGTGTGTGTGTGTGTGTGTGTGTGAGTGTGACTGGACATCGCTTCTCGTCACGGTGAGCGGAGTGCATGAGGCGGCGGCAACTTTCACCATGACGGCTGGGCTCGATGGGAAAGTCTACCGCCATTCTTGTAGTACACCCACACGCAGCCCAGCACCACTCCACCCACACCCACCTCCCCTACATCCCTACATTCCTGCCCCTTCTCTCGTTACGCTACACCTCCACTCTCCGCTCTGTGACTCTAGAAATCAACACCTCTAAGCCTTCAAACATCAGTACAGTATCTTCGTCTCGACACACAAGGCTATTATCGTTATTATTATTAATACCATTACATTTTTTGATTCCTCATCCTACTACTTTCATTCCTTATCATATAGTGCTCTTCATCCCAGGCCTTTGGTTTTCCGAAATCTAATCTATTTCTTGTATCTGGACCTTACCTTCCTTCCTACCTAACCATCCTTTCCATCGTCCGTCAGTCTTCCAATTCTTCTTCCTCTTCTTCATTCTCTTTCATCTCTACTACTCCTCTTCCTCATTTTACCTCTTCCAACCTTAGTATTTGGTTTTCTATGCAGAGTCGCTGTTTAAAGGGGTTTCTCCCTATTTTTTTTTTTCTCTTTTTTTGGTCTCTCATTTAGCACGCACGCATTTCGACACCCTTTTTCACTCACTGGCAGCTCTCACGCCAGGTTTCCCTATACATGTTTCTAATAGGCTTTAAGTATATATTCTTTGTTCCACTGAGAAATAACATCCACCCTGACACTTACGGCCTTCCTCTTACGCTCACTCATTGCTATGAAGTGATGAGTATCAGTTCAAAAGGTCACCGATATGCTGATGATTTTTCTTTTTTATTCTCTTTCAGTTTAAACAGAAGTAAATAAAGAAAAAAAGAAGAAAATAGAAAAAATAAACATAACTAGACAGATTTTGGTGACGGGTACTACACAGATGCCGGATATGTATATCGGTGCTATCATACCTATTTTCCTGGTCTGTCCTTACTTATCTAATTTATTCGGATTGGCTTAAACCTGAAGCAAAAACTTATTATTGTTGTAGTGGTGAAAACTGTGACTAGTGCAATGTCTTTGTCTGCTTTTGTGTGGTTTCTTTTTGTGTGTGTGTGTTTACTTTCTTGCGTGTGGAGAGAGAGAGAGAGAGAGAGAGAGAGAGAGAGAGAGAGAGAGAGAGAGAGAGAGAGAGAGAGAGAGAGCACTATAATGCAATACGTTCAACATTTCTTAACACACCAGCTACCACACACACAAACAAGCCAAACCAATCCCAGGTGAGAAAGAACCGCAACCCGTGACGACACACTTCACCCCGCGAGTTAATCAGGTGACGACATAATTGGTTTTAACGTGATCTTATCTCTTAGTATACAATGATAACATTTATCTGCATAATCAACATGCAATGAGCAAATGTTGAAAGCCACTGTAATCTTGAAATCTAGTGTACTCCAGTGACCAAAGGAGGAGGAGCAAAGGAACGTTTTCAAAGGGATAGGGTGACATCGAAGCACAAAAGAACAGCATTCTCAAGCGTTTCGTCTTAACGTGATCTAATTGAACTTGTTAAAGTTTTTCAATATTTTCTTTATGCATATTAAAAGTTTTCCAACAATATTATGAATAACATTATAAAAAATCTTGCTAATTACCTCATTGGCTTTTGAGAACAGTGCTAGTGACACGTTGAAGAGTTTAGGAATACATAATTTGAAGACAAAAATGCGGCGGAATAAAGCCTTGAGGAATGTGACACCATTACCTGACGAAAATTTATCACCTTTATCGTTAGCATTATCAATAACCCACTAATTTTTTTCATTTATCTTATCTATACTTGATTACATGTACGCGGAAGCCGACCCCGCGGCAGCACCTGGGTGTGTTATTGATTTACGCGCTGGCAACAGGTGTGGCTGCCATAATACTTACCTAAGTTTATCGTGATAGACATTGTAGGTTTTCATTAATTATCTTTAAAGCGCCAGGTCTGTAATTCCAGGCGTGTCAGTAAGTGTTCTGTCTGCCTGGTTAGCCACGATGAAGTTTTAGAATATTGTTCAAATGTCTAAATGAACGATATGCAAAGGTAGAAGTAGAAGGAAGAAATCACTGCAGGCGTATCGATGCAATTGTGATAAGTATGTGATTTTAAAGTCACGACCGAGGTTTTCTATGATTCTCTCTCTCTCTCTCTCTCTCTCTCTCTCTCTCTCTCTCTCTCTCTCTCTCTCTCTCTCTCTCTCTCTGAAAGGGAACAAAATATGTGAATACGAAGCTGAACACAATTCATCAAAGAACACACTCAAGATGATGAAAATATGATGTCTAGTCCTTGCCAGACTATGTAAATCATAAGCTATGTATAAATGTAGCTGCGTTCCTCTTAACTTGACGAGAGTGATACTGACATTTGGAAGCACCACTGGAACACTTGTCTTTGAGA
This sequence comes from Portunus trituberculatus, assembly GCF_017591435.1. Taxonomy (NCBI): domain Eukaryota; kingdom Metazoa; phylum Arthropoda; class Malacostraca; order Decapoda; family Portunidae; genus Portunus; species Portunus trituberculatus. The sequence goes on from NC_059295.1 coordinate 172,583, forward strand.
AAACCAATGGAAAGAGGGAGAGTCTAGATTGACTGATTCTTTGATTGTTGGGAAGAAGCTGCAATATGAGAGAAAGTTGGAGAACTGAAGCGATTATCAAATGAAGATGCAGTAGAGACAGAGAAAGACATGGGAAGGGAAGATTATATTGATGTGATTACGTTATATGTGCGAAAGAAGAGTGGTGAGCAATGAAAGACAATGCAAGAGACGAATGGGAAGACAAAAGCAGAGTTAGCTGGACTGTGTAAAGGAAGACTACGGAAAATAAACAAACAAAAAGACTATGGAAAGACGAAGCGTACATAAAAAAAAGAAAAAAAAATGAAATAAAAAAAATCGACCCATTCAGGCACAGGCAAGGAAGTCAAGAGAGAGAGAGAGAGAGAGAGAGAGAGAGAGAGAGAGAGAGAGAGAGAGAGAGAGAGAGAGAGAGAGAGAGAAAACAAAGATCTAATAAAAAAAAAAACGAATCGCAGATTAGTTCACTCTCACTAACTTTGTAGGAGCACGTAATGATATCACGCCATGCAAGCTCAGAAAGATACGATAAAAAAAAAAGAAGAAGAAAGAAAAGGACAATATTAAGTAAAAAAAAAAAAACGAGTTGCAGACCAGTTCAATCTCACATTGCCGAAGGAGAGCGCTATGAGGTTACACCAAACTCGGGAGGAAAATTAAAAGAACATACCATTCTCGCTATAAAAGTTTACATCATGACGAGTAATACAGTAATTTGATATATTAGAGAGAGAGAGAGAGAGAGAGAGAGAGAGAGAGAGAGAGAGAGAGAGAGAGAGAGAGACGAAACTGGAAGCTAACTAATCTACGTATATCTTTATCACAAAAACAATGCCATTAAGAAGCCATGGGAGAACAAAAGAAGCTAAAGAAGGCGGAGGAGAAGAAGGAGGAGGAGGAGCTTGAGATATAACAGGAAGGGCAGTGGCGGCAATGAGACGGTGACGGGCGGGGGTGGGAATGTGGCGATGGTGATCATGAGAACTGCACAGATAACGACAATGGTAAAAGTAAGAAGGTTGTCATAATGGAGGTGATGGTGGTGATATTTATGATGGTGAAGATATTGATGGCAGTGGTGCATTGAGAGAGATAATGCGCAAGAAAAACAATGAGAGAGAGAGAGAGAGAGAGAGAGAGAGAGAGAGAGAGAGAGAGAAAGAGGCGAGTAAAACAGTAACACATTATCAAAAAGATATTGCGAACCACAATTATGATAAACAAATGTGACTGGACTGTGTAAGGAAGAGTGCAGAGTAGTGCGGCTGTGACACCATTACACGCAGATAAGATAATATGAAGGATTCTATGTATGTGTCATTACTGAAATGAACTGGCAGGAATGATTCGTCATTTGGAGGAAGTGAGATGGAGTATATATATGAGCTTGCTACTTTTGAGAAGAAGAATAGTAATCGGTTTTAGAAAGACTCATGTAGTTTTATATTTATCATTTATTTCTTCCTATCATTTAGAAGTCTTGTATATCTTTATTGTCACTGGTTGGTCTCTTGCATGATTCACAAGTTCTTATTTTTCCTCTCTATACCTGTACACGCAGCTATATTTGAAACGTTCCTAATCTTCAAATGATATGAGTATCTTATGTCACCAATGGCAAGAAAAATCTTTTTAGATATACCAACCAGATTCTTATAGAGTCTCGAGATTAAATATGCATTGAAAATGATAAGAAATAAATAGATGAATGAATAAAAAGAAACTGGATATTTTTTTTCAGAATTAGAATGATGCCACCAGTTTGGTATCTGTATTTCATAAGAAGTGTAAAGGGAAAGCTGTGCTGCCACCAGGTCAATCTATGGTGTTATAGTGACCCTATAACTGTGGCGTGCGGTATATTTGATAAAATGTAAGAGAAAAAAAAGTAAAGAAAGATTAAAGCATACAAATAAATAACATTAAATATTTGTTGAGAATGGGGTTCATGTGATTAAGAAATAAAAGGTGTAATGTATTAATGCTGACGTAATGAAGCATTATAATAGAAGTTGAGTTTAATCATAATGTGTATGCGTGTGTGTGTGTGTGTGTGTGTGTGTTTCACTGTTTGATCTCTGTTTCACTGTTTGATCTGCTGCAGTCTCTGACGAGACAGCCAGACGTTACCCTACGGAACGAGCTCAGAGCTCATTATTTCCGATCTTCGGATAGGCCTGAGACCAGGCACACACCACACACCGGGACAACAAGGTCACAACTCCTCGATTTACATCCCGTACCTACTCACTGCTAGGTGAACAGGGGCTACACGTGAAAGGAGACACCCAAATATCTCCACCCGGCCGGGGAATCGAACCCCGGTTCTCTGGCTTGTGAAGCCAACGCTCTAACCACTGAGCTACCCGTGTGTGTGTGTGTGTGTGTGTGTGTATCGGTGCAGGATGGCTGTTGTATTCCGAAAGTTACACACATATGAATGCTGCAGAATTCTTCTATTAATTTTTAACATCGATATTTTTGTTTGGTGAAGAACAAGGAACAGTTACAAGGAAAGGAATGAATGGAAAATAGTGAATGAGAAAAATGTGACGGGATTAATTTTCAGTTGGAGCGGATATTTCTTTATTATGGAAATAAACTGCATATCACTGAAACCTCCGCGACAATGATGTGTGTCATTCGAGTCTGGACTTGTTTGGAGGGTGTCGCGAGCCTCGTCACTGTTCACTCATCAGCCGCACAAATTAACAGTTTACGGTTAATTGTAATGAATACGTTGTTCATGAATGAAGTCGTCAAAATATGATTTTATTACCCGTGAGGTCACGAGTCCAATTTAAGTGGGTCGTTGTGACTGCTTTGGGCCATACAAACAAGAACAGCTTTAAACCATCAAGCAAGCAAGTCATATCACACCTGTTGGTGCTTGTCAGTCTTCCCCACTATGAAATTACCTCACATAACATGTGGAGTAACGCCAAGCTGCATCACAACCAAGAAAGCTTGTACTGAATGAGATCGATTGGATGAAAAAAAAGGTCGTCCCAACCTAACCTTGCTGTCTGTGGGATCTATATAAGGTCTTTATATATATATATATATATATATATATATATATATATATATATATATATATATATATATATATATATATATATATATATATATATATATATATATATATATATATATATATATATATATATATATATATATATATATATATATATATATATATATATATATATATATATATATATATATATATATATATATATATATATATATATATATATATATATATATATATATATATATATATACAAAATCAAAGCATTAGTCTATATCGTTGCTGCATGTAGCAAGACACAGGACCAAGTGTGTGAGATTAGGACACCACGCAGGGGTCTCACCTGCCGCCGTAGATATCCTGGCTGAGTGGAACATTTTCGTCGTCAGAGAACTCTGGGTCGCTGCCTTCCCCGAGGGGCATCTGGAGGTGCGCGGGAGGTGGCGGCATCCTGTGGCAAGACCAAATAAGATATTAGAAAACAAAGCGCCAGTCACCTGACTCAGCACATACAGGTAATTTACACACATGCACACAATCGCATCTGCCACACACTGACACACTTGAGCCCTAAATCAGCTGAAGTTTGAGTTCACACACACACACACACACACACACACACACACACACACACACACACAGATAGATAGATAGATAGATAGTTTATTGACCACAGCTTACAAGGTTTTATCGTACATATATAATATATCTTACAAATATAATTTTTTTTTTTTTTTAACAAAATTCTCCATCTAATAGCTATAGTCCACATAATAGTAATAACAATGAAAAAATATCACAATACAGATAAGAAATATAGACAAGGTATTCTGATAAACAAAAAGGCGAATTGGCCTACTACATTAATAATACACAGTCAAAATATCATGGATTAATTTACATGATTTATCAAAGGCTAAAGTTTTTATCAAAAAGCTCTTCCATTTTTCTGATATTATATTGGACTCTCAAAGCTGTTGTTAAAGGACACACCTCGACCACACACACACACACACACACACACACACACACACACACACACACACACACACACACACTTGTTTATTGTTTTCCTTACATTTTGCTTCTCTGCCACCTTATATACGTTTGGTACAAAGCGATGCATGAACGATTTTTCAGATGTTTTCGAGACGTTGCTTGACACTCCTTACATGAAAACCTCGTGTTAGTCATTCGTGTCAATGAACGATAGCACTGATCTGCCGTCGGTGCCCGCCACCGCCAACACCGCCTGCTTGGGTGCAGGGAAACCTATAGTGATTCGGTGGCCTTGGAGGGCAGGATTGAAGGGCGGGCGATACGGAGTAGGAGGAGGGGGACATAGGAGCGGAACATACCAGGATGAGGATGTGACGTCACCTCGTTTTAGCGACAGATGTAAGTACTGTACAAGAATGCAACAGCCTACCATGCCAAATTTTCTCGAGAATACAGTAAACACACAAAAGTAAGACCGCGCCAGAACATCCTGGGCGACGTACTGTTAAGGTTGAGTTCTGGCGTGGGCGATTGTGGGCGTAGGCGTAGGCGTGGCGGTGATTCAGTCCAGCGGCACCACAAACACTTCACCCTTCCTTCTTAGGCGCATTTCTTTTCATTTACCTATTTTTTTACTGTTAAAACAAAACAGTTTGCCATAAAGAACTTCGCCCCTCTTTTCCATCTCACCTCCCGAGCAGACAAGAAAACGTGCCTTTTCATCTAGCAGTGCGTGACCCGCGTCACCACTCCAGACCTGTGCTTTGTCATTCTGGTTGGTGTTGTCTTGAAGGACACCTGTTGTTTGCAGAAGACAATACCGTCACGAATCATTAATTTCAAAGTTTGTTGGTGTGTGTTATAGCAAGTCCCATCCACATTGTTTCCTATCACATCAATTCAATGACGCTTCGTGTAGGAAACATTTTCATGTCTCCTTTATGAAACCTATCAGTCAGAAGGTTCAGGTCACATCCATCATCGAGACATCCCACTTTTCTCGCTAAGGAAAGACACACCATCACTTGGCTTACATTTATCTTGGCTAAACATTGCAGTATTCAGCTTCCTGAGACTCTAATATGATTGCCCTGCTTGGCTCTCCTTCCTAACGGTCACACGGAGAGACCAGCTGTACGATCATTTTCATTACCTTGCTTTCTGCACCAGTCACTGGGCTCACCATCCACCAGGCTGAAGCGGATCCTCGCAAACTAACAGCTGCACATCAGGATGTCAATGAAAGGCTTCCCACATCATTCCCTCGCGTCAGTACAACTTACAACAGCTACCCACTGACCTTCCCCATGCGAACACATTCTTTGTTACCACCTCCTCATACTATTTAAGGTAAAAAATTACTTATTCAAGAACAGAGCCCAACATGGAATGTAAATACAATGTTGTTTTTTTTTTTTTTTATGTATCTAAAAGTGTGTCGATTCATAACGTCATATACAGATGTACTCACTCTATAATGGACACATATTTTCGAAAATCACTTCACAAGGTAATGTTTTGGTAGTCGTGTTCGTGACGGTGCGGGAGTGATTCATTACGATGGTTCTCCCGTGGTGTCCCTTCCAGTGGCTTCCTGACTGACATGGATTTTGAGGTCCCAGATTTAGGCGGCTCGCAGCTGCACTGGATCACCTCAGTCTCCTTGACTTTAGATTGTGTGATGACGTAAGTAATGACGAAAACAGTTATGTCCAACTTTGGTGTTTAGAAGTTGAAAATTATTAAGTGTCAAAAGTATTGGTAAAACAATTCAGTTGTGAGTGACAACAGGAAAACACACACACACACACACACACACACACACACACACACACACACACACACACACACCGCGTAGTGTAGTGGTTAACACGCTCGACTCACAATCGAGAGGCCCTGGTTCGAGTCCCGGAAAGCGGCGAGGCAAATGATCAAGCCTCTTAATGTGTGGCCCCTGTTCACCTAGCAGTAAATAGGTACGGGATGTAACTCGAGGGGTTGTGGTCTCGCTTTCTCGGTGTATGTTGTGTGTGATGTGGTCTCAGTCCTACCCGAAGATCGGTCTATGAGCTCTGAGCTCGCTCCTTAATGGGGAAGACTGGCTGGGTGACCAGCAGACGACCGAGGTGAATTACTCACGCACGCACACACACACACACACACACACACACACACACACACACACACACACCGTCATCCAGTGGGGACACAAGGGGTGGTGGGCGAACATATTCTACTTCCCACGGAGATTTCATTGCAGCGACAGATAGCGAACCGCATCAGGGAGCTGCCCGAAGCACTAACGCAGGGACGCCACCTTCAGTATCGAAAATCAGTAACAGTGAGAAGAATGCAATTGGATACCACTGCTTCCTGAGGGACGCTGCATCCTTGACAGGACGTAAAGCTTCCTTAAACAATATGCATACACGATTGTTTAATTTTTCTAACATTGCACAAAAAGGCTTTCCTGAGTTGAATGAAACAAGACGCATTCGTATAACGTTGATGAATGTTGTAACGATAACATCGTACGATAAAAGAAAAAAAAAATTATCTTAATAAGTCACAACATGATGTTCTTACACATTATATTCAATTCCTGCTCCAAACATGTGACGTCACCTTATCCGGGATGAACACATTTTTCTCAAATATTTATGTATCATATGATTCATCCATGTCGTTAAGTATTTTCCAATAATAACGATTTACTTCGAAAAAACAAACAAACAAAAAATTACGACCACATTTGAAGTGGTGACTGTTTAAGGTAATGGTTTCCATCATAAAGCAAATAATCCTCTTTATGTTGACAGCGTTTCCGTTGGAGGTAAACAAACAGCCTTGGTACAAGACGTCATGTCCTGAATTTAATAACAGCCGCGGCCTTGGTCCTGCCTGTCAGTGGGCACATCGCTGCTTATGTTCATATTGGCACCAGGAAGACTACTCCCAATTGTTGCTGAGCTTTGATTTACGTAGCAGATTACGTACAGACAATAACTGATAAGCTTACGCTTCGTTTGAGAAGGAAGAGTGAAAACGTTAAAATTCTTGACAACCTGGGAAATCAAGAGGAATTTTATACTCATGATTCCTGTATGAATAAGCACATTTCTTAATCTTCATTATGATTGAGTGAACATTCGCATTACTTTAAGGTCGAAACGTTACAGTACTCAGGAGCTTCATCTCATTTTCAAGAAAATTATAGAGTACAAGCTTTCTAAAAAAAAATATGTGAACTGGAATTTTTAAATAAGAAATGAATACATAAGAAATGGTTTTGAAAATTTTTATATTTCTTTCTGGACGTCTCCTAAAGTAAGTACAATCACTGTATGTGGCCATCCGCCAAAAA
>NC_059295.1:185000-222500 GCF_017591435.1 Portunus trituberculatus
ACTTCAAGGAGACTGCCGAATGGCGATACAGGTAGACTAATATTGCCATATCTTGCCAGGCGTGCTGTTCTGTCTGTAGGCAACGCTGACTCCTAAACAGACTATTCTCTATGACGTGGAGTGAGTGTAGAGATGCATTTAAATGATGGCGATAGACATATTGTGATAAGTATATTGTGAAACCCAAATCCAAAAAATGCTCAGTAAAAGAGTAACTTAGGTAAGACGTTGCAGTTTGCTCATCACTGACATTAACAACGCGTCCACCAATATATCACCTAATGGAAAGATAATACTGCAAAGTTTTCTCCACTTCCACACATACACACTCTCTCTCTCTCTCTCTCTCTCTCTCTCTCTCGCGCGCGCGCGCTAAGGTGTGACGGAAAAGGCAGGGAGCAGCAGATATGTGAGGGGGAGAGGGAGATAGCAAAATAAATAACAAAAAGAGGTGATATAGTATGAGTGACACATATAGATAGCTTGATGTTGTTTGGTGCGTGGTATACTCTAGTCAATCCAATGCATTCAATAACGGCGCGGCGGGTGTAGCACAGCTGGGGAGTGCTGTAGCGTTGGCACTTTTGGCTGGCATTGTATGAATGGTACGGCGGAGGTGTGATGGTTTGCCATGATAAGTATGTAATTAAGGTCGACACTGAGGAAGTGGCACCGTAAAAATATTACGATGTTGGCACTGGGGAAGTGCATGGCACAGTATGAAAGGCATGGGATTGGCACTGTGGATGTGGCATGGTAGGGATGACACGGTAGTCTTGACATGGTACGAATAGCAAGATGGGGGTTGCATGATGGGATGACACGGTGGTGACGACGGCATATGGAGTAGGGTGATGTGGTGTATTTGCAGTTTTTTTTTTTTTTATGTAAGAGGAGAAATCAGGCCAAGGGCAACAAAAAGATTAAAGAAAAATGCCCATTGAGACCCTACTCCCCCAAGCAGGTTCGAGAGAGTTAGCCAAAAGAATGGGATACATATCTTGAAATTTTCCTCGTAGATAAATTCAAGTCATAGGAAGATGAGAATACAGAAACAAGTAAGTAGTTAAACAGTTTACCAGAAAAAGGGATGAATGAATGACAGTAGGAGTGAAAGAAGAAAATCTTGCTCTTCTGATCTTGCACTTAACAAGATCAGAAGAGTAGTTGGAATGAAAATAACGGTAGAAGATAGCAAGAAATGCAACATTGGTAAGGTGAGAAAGAGGCTGAAGACAGTCAGTCAGAGGAAAGGAATTGATGAGACGATAAAAGCTTTTGATGCCACTCTATCTAATGAAATAATTTGAGTGGAACCCCCCATACATGTGAAGAATACTCAATACATAGGCAGATAAGGCCCCTGTACAGAGTTAGCAGTTGGGGTGGTGATAAAAACTGGCGGAGACGACTCAGAGCGCTTAATTTCATAGTTGTTTTAGCTAGAGAAGATATGCGGAGTTTCCAGTTTAGATTATAAATATAAAGGACAGACTGAGGATATTAAGTGTAAAAGAGGGAGATAGTTGTCTGGAAAGTTATATCGAGTTCACAGGAGAAATTGAGCTTGCTTTTAAGGCACTGAAAAATACCAGTTTTCTCTGCTCCAAACAGGAATTTTAGATAAATCAGAAGTCGGGCGTTCTGTGTAGTCATTGCGTGATCTGTTGACTTCCTGAAGAGTTGGTCTTCTATACATGAAAAGACGTAGAAAAGTGTAGGGTGGTATCATCAACATAGGAATGTAGGACAAAAAGTTTGGTTTAGAAGATTATTGACGAATAATATGAAGAGAGTGGGTGACAGGACAGAACCCTGAGGAACACCATTCTTAATAGATTCAGAAGAACACTGGCCGTCTATATCACAGCAGCAATAAAACAGTCAGAAAAGAAACTTGAGGTGAAGCTGTTGAGAGAAGGATAGAATAGGTTAAAAATCAAAGCTTTGTGCTAGACTCTATTAAGAGCTTTTGATATGCCTAAAAGAATAGCAAAAGTTTCATCAAAATCTCTAAAAGAGGATGATAAACACTCACTAACGAGAACCAGAAAGATCATCAGTATAGACGGAAGCTATACTGGCCATCAGATAGAAGATTGTGAAGTGATACATGTTTAAAGAATCTTCCTATTGAGAATAGATCGAAAAACTTTAGACAAGTAGGAGATTAAAATAATAGGATGGTAGTTTGGGTAATTAGAACGGTCACCTTTCTTTTTCAAGAACAGGTTGAATGTAAAGAAACTTCCAGCAAGAAGGAAAAGTGGGAGTCGATAGACATAGTTGATAGAGCTTGATCAGGCAAGATGCAAGCACGGAGGCACAGTTTATGAGAACAGTAGGAGAGACCCCATCCACAAGCCTTCCAAGATTTTAGAATCATGCAAGGTAGAGTTTTTAGCAAAGGTATAAGAGAAGAAATGAGCTTCAGAAACAGATAAGATGGCAGTGCCGCAGTAGTGCCATCAAAATTAAATAAAGGGGGAGGAAGATAAAGAAGTAAAGTTACTGTAGATGATTTGGGTCAAATGACAAAAACCTCGAGGAGAGCTGGATCTCGAAAAGTTATAACATTTTCTATAAATAAAGCAGCGTCTGGTAAGTTGTAGAAGATATTTCACATGATTCCGGGCAGATACCATACAAAGGGGCGAACCGAATAAGCGCCGTTGAAAAGAGGACGTTATGCAGAGCTAATATGTTGGCATCACTGCGCGTGCACATGGGTCCCGCTCCAAGGCCCAACCAAGTCGCAGTATGTATCTTACACGTAACGGTCACTTTTTTTTTTTTTCTTATACCATGTGGGCTTTTCACGGGAATTTATGGGCTAAAGGGGATACTTATTAAGGGTACCTCCTATTTCAAAGCCCACCCGCTAGGAAACCGTTGCCCCGAGTGAGGAAGCCCAACCTACACTCAGACCGTAGACAGGATTCGAACCCGTGCGCTTGGAGACCCCTCGGATCCCAAAGCACGCACGGATCTATTGTACCACGGCGGCCCCTAACTTGACGAAAAAATTCACTATAGCGTGTGTGTATAGATTTACCACCTCTAGAAGGAGGGGTAAAGTATGCCCTAATGCCTTTGGATGGCGGCCCAGGCGGAAAGAAAGGTCTATCAACGGGGTTTGATGACGTTTCTGCGCTCTCCGGCCTCGCACAGCCGGTAGTACACCGGTAGTACACCAACGCTCCAAACCCCCTCCCCGCGGAAGGTAATATTTGATTGTCGAATCAATTCCATTCATTTTTATGTAATAATTCTTGAACCTCACAGGACTCTGTGACTTCTCTCCTCTCGCCTCCTTAAAGCGTCTATTATAGGATCGTAAAGAGCTCTTTTGTGATGCACAGGTGACATTGGCAATTTCCTCTGGGCGGCCGTTTTTGGATGATGCCGCGCGCTATTATGGTATATGATGCTATCATGCCAGTGACGGTTGCGCCTCTTCCTCTTGGAACGTTGCATGTGAAGAGGAGATAAGATTTTCGATTTTGTGGCAACCGATGTAACTTCAGACATTCATATCAAATTGTTATATAACTTTGAATGTAGCGTGAGCCTGTTGGTAAAGAATTGAGTATGAATATTAGGCTTATGTACCTATATATGTATCTGACGATATACTTAGCTTTTATCCAACATTGTTGCTATAATACTGGTTTGAGGGCAACAAAGGGAGCTTTCGGAGAAATGATGTGAGGTTATGTAGTGTACACAAATTTCTCATATTTATTTCACTTTTATCTACAAACAAGAGAAAACCCCTACACACTAGCTGAGGTACTTTATTAATAGGGAGAAACAGAAGTGTCAGATGTGTAATGGTTGGCGAAAAATGCGGGAAGAGTATTGTGGAGAGTTATATCGTGGAAAAATATTGCTGAAAAATCTGGCTTAGATTTTGAAGGTAAGACTGTTGGTCAGATTTAACATGAAAATGGAAAAGGTAGTAGTAGAAAATTATTGCAACTTCCTCCAAAACAATATACGATGCAGTTCAAATAATTTATAATATTCTTCAGTGTTATTGCAAGGGTGAAATAGATGAGTAACACTTAAGCTGGGGCGCTAAGATAAGACAGTCATGTCTCAAAACATATTCTTTACCACTCACAATTTCTTCATCTTTATAACACGTTATATCGTCATATATATATATATATATATATATATATATATATATATATATATATATATATATATATATATATATATATATATATATATACTGAGACTCAATACTCGAACTTAATTCGTTCCAAACGGCTGTTTGAGTATCAAAAAGTTCGACTATCGATATCTATAAATCAGGTAATTCGTTCTACTCTTAGCAAAACCTCAAGTTTATGAAAATTTCAATGTATTTTTCTTTTATAATTTAAATTTGTGCATATCGTAAGTGAAGGTTGGTGATGGATGACGTAGAAGAGGAGGGGAGAAGGGTGGGGAGGAGGAGGGAGGTCGTCGAAGGACGAGATACTATCCATGAAAACGTCTGGTGTGATTCCTGTGAATCCACTAGTGGAGGGTGTGGCTCACTAACACTTGCACTTTCACTAGATTCCTTATTTTTACCACTAATAAGCCTCTTTGGTGCCATTGTAAGTTTCTAAATGAAAAATTACCGACGGAACGCAGAAGAATGTTGTTTTTCTCAACACTGCGGCAGGACTAATGGTGTGCACCGGTAACCGGCATACCGGAATATTGACATTTTTACCGGAAATACCAGTATCAGAACGGAACAACGACGATGGCAAGGACAGAGTGGGTAGAACTTTAAACAACCATGTATGCGGCCGTTCGATTACCAGATATTTTCACTCCTGAAAGCCTTTGGTGTTAAGTAAGTTTATAAGTGAAAAGCTAGAAACAGAACGCACGAGAATGTTATTGTAAAGAAAACAGCAGCAGCAGAACTGGCAGAAGGTGGGAATGGAGAAGCCAAGGAGCCTTTGTTTACAACCACGTGTGTGGACGTCTGACTATCTGGTATTTTTTCGAGTATCAAATCAAACTTTTGCGTTCAAGTATTGAAAAGTTCAACTATTAAGATGTTCGAGTATTGAGTCTCATATATATATATATATATATATATATATATATATATATATATATATATATATATATATATATATATATATATATATATATATATATATATATATATATATATATATATATATATATATATATATATATATATATATATATATATATATATATATATATATATATATATATATATATATATATATATATATATATATATATATATATATATATATATATATATATATATATATATATATATATATATATATATATATATATATATATATATATATATATATATATATATATATATATATATATATATATATATATATATATATATATATATATATATATATATATATATATATATATATATATATATATATATATATATATATATATATATATATATATATATATATATATATATATATATATATATATATATATATATATATATATATATATATATATATATATATATATATATATATATATATGCAGAGAGAGAGAGAGAGAGAGAGAGAGAGAGAGAGAGAGAGAGAGAGAGACGGTGGCGTAGTGGATAAGGTGGTAAGTGTGGGATCAGGCAGACGTCCACACGTAGGTTCGAATCCCACCACATACCTCTTTAAAGCTATGCCATTTGTCGAGTGATTTAAAGTTACCTAATTGTCACCAAGATACCCAGGTTCTAGGTGGTTACATCAAAGATGCGCTTGGGTGGTGATATGGGCCCTAATATGGGTACCACTATAAATAAAATAAAATTGCCTGCGCCACTAATGGGCGGAAGCTTAACAGCGCTTCCCAAATCGAGTCAAGTATGCCTACAGGCGCTATAGGCCACAACTTATATATATATATATATATATATATATATATATATATATATATATATATATATATATATATATATATATATATATATATATATATATATATATATATATATATATATATATATCGGCTGAACAAAACCTGCACAGTTTAATGCTACAGTATTCCTTCCTACCACGTTCTAGGGCAAGCCCTGATAAGGAAGAACGTGGCTTGGGAAGAAATTCCGCTTAAATCATAAGAAATAAAAAAAAAAAACTATGGCCCTGTGGAGATCCAGGCATATGCAGAGCAGACTACTCGTTACCCCATTCTCCGCAACTTCTCCTCATGTCAGGATAGCCGTCTGCTCCTCCACTTATCTATCCAAAATAAGCGTCTCCTGATGTGTTTCCCAGGCCTCCTGTTGTTCATCTGTTTTTTCTCTGATGAGTCTTGTTCCAGGTAGCTTGCCCTTGGCAGTCCTTCATGTCCTCTTTAGTTGTCCCTGTCGGTGTTCTTTCCAGCTTTCGTTGGAGAAAGGCCTCCCGCTCTTTCTATCGGTGTTTTTTTTATGTATAGGAGCGGGGGCAGGGCAGCGGTGTGCATTGACGTTTGTCTGTGTCACCCGCCACCATCACCCCGCTCCTTTATGGTTGTGCGTAAGTGTCTGTTGGGTTTTATAGTTCCAAAGAGGTTGCTCAGTAGGTCTCGCGGATGGGTCACTCAGCGGCGTCTGCGGACGAGGTCGCTCAGCTTCTCCCGCGGACGAGGTCGCTCAGCAGCTCCTGCGGATAAGGACGCCTTGCAACGTCCTCATCCGCGAGGGAGTGTAAAGTTACCTCTTCTCAGCAGGTGGGCTACTGGGTAAATTTTTTTTTTTTTTTTTTTTTTTTTTTTTTTTTTTTTTACATTACAAGGGCACTGGCCAAGGGCAAACAAAGTGTTGGAAAAAAAAAATCCCGCTGGTTGCCAGGCCCTGTTAAGAGGAAAGTAGAAAGAGAAAAAACAAAAAAATCTAAAAGGAGGGTCCAGTTAACGTAAGAGGTGTCTTGACACTCCTCTTTTGAAAGAGTTTAAGTCATAGGCAGGTGGAAATACAGACACAGGTAGAGAGTTCCAGAGTTTACCAGTGTAGGGAATGAAGGAGTGAAGATACTGGTTAACTCTTGCATTAGGAAGATGGACAGAATAGGGATGAGAAGAAGTAGAGAGTCTTGTGCAGCGAGGCCGCAGGAGGGGGAAGGCATGCAGTTAGCAAGTTCAGAAGAGCAGACAGCATGAAAACAGCGGTAGAAGACAGATAAAGATGCAACATTGCGGCGGTGACTTAAAGAATCAAGACAGTCAGTTAGAGGAGAAGAGTTGATAAGACGAAAAGCTTTAGATTCCACCTTGTTTAGTAAAGCTGTGTGTGGATCCCCAGACATGAGAGCCATACTCCATACACGGGCGGATAAGGCCCTTGTACAGAGCAAGCAGCTGGGAGGGAGAGAAAATGGACGAAGACGCCATAGGACACCTAACTTCTTGGAAGCTGATTTAGCAAGAGTAGAGATGTGAAATTTCCAGTTTAGATTTTTAGTGAAGGATAGACCGAGTGTGTTTAATGTAGAGGAGAGGGAAGTTGAGTGTTATTGAAGAAGAGAGGATAGTTGTCTGGAAGGTTATGTCGAGTAGATAGTTGTAGAAATTGAGTTTTGAGGCATTGAACAAAACCAGGTTTTCTCTGCCCCAATCAGAAACAAGTGAAAGATCAGAAGTTAGGCGTCCTATAGCATCTCGCCTTGAGTCATTTAATTGTTGTTGGGTTGGGCGTCTGTTGAACGCTGTTGAATAATGCAGGGTGGTATCATCAGCATAGGAGTGGATAGGGCATTGAGTCAGATTTAGGAGATCATTGATGAATAATAGAAAGAGAGTGGGTGATAGGACAGAACCCTGTGGAACACCACTGTTGATAGTTTTAGGGAAGAACAGTGACCGTCTACTACAGCAGCAATAGAACGATCGGAAAGGAAACTGGAGATGAAGGTACAGAGAGAAGGATAGAATCCGTAGGAGGGTAGTTTAGAAATTAAAGATTTGTGCCAGACTCTATCGAAGGCTTTCGATATGTCAAGGCCGACAGCAAAGGTTTCACCGAAGTCCCTAAAAGAGGATGACCAAGATTCAGTTAGGAAAGTAAGAAGATCACCAGTAGATCTGCCTTTACGGAAACCATACTGGCAATCAGAGAGAAGGTTGTGAGCTGATAGATGCCTCATTATCTTCCTATTAAGGATAGACTCAAAGGCTTTAGAAAGGCAGGAAATCAAAGCTATAGGGCGGTAGTTAGAAGGATTGGAGTGGTCACCTTTTTAGGGACAGGTTGAATGTGAGCAAACTTCCAGCAAGAAGGATAAATAGAAGTAGAGAGACACAGATGAAAGAGTTTGACCAGGCAGTGAGCGAGTTCGGAAGCACAGTTTTGAGAACAACAGGAGGGACTCCATCCGGACCGTAAGCCTTCCGAGAATCAAGGCCAGAGAGGGCCAGGAAAACGTCTTTATAAAGAATTTTAATTTTAGGGATGAAGTAGTCAGAGGGTGGAGGAGTAGGAGGAATATGCCCAGAATCATCCAAAGTTGAGTTGGTAGCAAAGGTTTGAGCGAAGAGTTCAGCTTTAGAAAAGAAGAGACAGCTGTAGAGCCATCTGGATGAAGTAAAGGAGGGAAAGACGAAGAAGTAAAGTTGTTAGAGATATTATTGGCTAGATGCCAGAAATCTCGAGAGGAGTTAGAATTGGAAAGACTTTGACATTTTCTATTGATGAAAGAGTTTTTAGTAAGTTGGAGAATAGATTTGGCATGATAAGATCGCCTCCCCCACCCTTCGTTTCTGCGGATGAGGTCACTCTGTAGTGTCCTCAGCCCCTGGGAGGGAGGTGTGTGCAGGACGCAGGGAATGTCATGCTTCAGCATACTGCCTTAAGTTTAGCATACCTCCAGCCCATCTCCTCTGATTTTATCTGTTTTCACAGAGGCGCTTTAACAGCTCTCTTGACAGTGGTGAAAGGGTCGGCTTACTCGATGTTGGCAGCCCTGTTTCCAGCTGAGTGGGCCTCCTGTTGTTCATCTGTTTTTTCTCTGATGAGTCTTGTTCCAGGTAGCTTGCCCTTGGCAGTCCTTCATGTCCTCTTTAGTTGTCCCTGTCGGTGTTCTTTCCAGCTTTCGTTGGAGAAAGGCCTCCCGCTCTTTCTATCGGTGTTTTTTTTATGTATAGGAGCGGGGGCAGGGCAGCGGTGTGCATTGACGTTTGTCTGTGTCACCCGCCACCATCACCCCGCTCCTTTATGGTTGTGCGTAAGTGTCTGTTGGGTTTTATAGTTCCAAAGAGGTTGCTCAGTAGGTCTCGCGGATGGGTCACTCAGCGGCGTCTGCGGACGAGGTCGCTCAGCTTCTCCCGCGGACGAGGTCGCTCAGCAGCTCCTGCGGATAAGGACGCCTTGCAACGTCCTCATCCGCGAGGGAGTGTAAAGTTACCTCTTCTCTTTCCTATTGAGCACCATCCTCAGCCCTGCCCTTTTCACACCTCCCAGACCTCTTGGCAGTCCAGCCTTCTCAGAAACTGAGGTAGGTGCCCTTTTTTTTTTTCTTCTTTATCCGCTTCCCGCGGCAGCTGTGAGGTGTTCTTTGTGCTAGGCGGCGCGTGGGTTGGGCAAGGAACTTTTTGGAGGGATGATTTGGGCGCTGGCAGCATCCTCCCTCTCCTCTTTTATCCCTCACCTCTCAACCTACTGTGGAGTTCTTGTCTTGCCCTGTGCCATGCAGTGGCTGTAGCCACAGGTAGAGCGTGCTTCCTGTGTGTGACGGGAGCGAGGTGGTTCTGAATGGGCGTGAGGGTACTTTTGGCGTCTTCCTCCTCTTTCTTGTCCCTCCATCCACCCGCTTCCTACTGCTGCCCATTGCCCGAACGATGCAGAGGGCTCTAAAGCACTTTCAAGCTCTGCCCCCTCTCCGCACCTCCCCCAACTTCTACCAGAGTTTCCACTACCAGAGTAATGGACGCCATGGGGGCCCTCATGCAGAACACCACTTAAACACGGAGGGGCTCTTGTTCCTTAACTGGCTGAGGAATTCCTCGTTGGTGACCTTTTCTCAGGACGTCTGGTTCCCATAGGAACACTTGACACTACCGCTCTTCTTGAGTGAGCCAAGGACCATCCCAAAGCAGCTTCTCTCCGGAGGAAGGTTCTTGTGTCCTTCCTCGTCATCCTCCCATCACGCATCGATCCTGAGGGCCTTCAGGACAGTCTGTAACAGTCAAGCCAGAACCCTGTCTCTCCCCACCTGTTTCATTAGCACGAGCCAAGGCTTCTGTCGGCGGTAGTCATGGCCAAACAAGGCCTTGCCTCCACCTTCTCCAAAGTATCACCAATTGCAATACCGAGAACCCGGTCACTGAGGGCCTCGAGAATTTTCCCCGACAGGAACTGAGATAAGCAAATGTGTCCGTTCATGGAGTGTCAACGCCCTACACTGGGCAGCAGGTGGGCTACTGGGTAAATATCCCCCCACTCTAAAAATTAATAAGATCGCCTCCCCCACCCTTCGTTTCTGCGGATGAGGTCACTCTGTAGTGTCCTCAGCCCCTGGGAGGGGGGTGTGTGCAGGACGCAGGGAATGTCATGCTTCAGCATACTGCCTTAAGTTTAGCATACCTCCAGCCCATCTCCTCTGATTTTATCTGTTTTCACAGAGGCGCTTTAACAGCTCTCTTGACAGTGGTGAAAGGGTCGGCTTACTCGATGTTGGCAGCCCTGTCCCCAGCTGAGTGGGCTTTTACAGAGGCTCATTGTCGGGCCTACATTCCACTGTTCTGTCCGTGTCGGAGTTAGCCAGGTGAGGCACAGTGAGGGAGGCACCCCTGTCCCACTGTCTGTTCGACCAGGAAGCGACTGATTGAGTCTTTGCTGACATCAATATCCACTCTCCTTCCCAACCAAGGTATTTCATCCCTTCTGCTGCCAGTAAGGGTGTTCTGGGGTGGGCAGATGGCCGTGTGGGTGACTACAGGTTTCCCACTAAACCATGTTACTAATCTTCCTCCTATCTTCCAGGGCCCTTCCTCATTCCCGACCACTGGTCTATTCGTGGCGCCTGCAACCGCAACAGCAGTGCTACCACACCCCATCCACAAAGGAGAACAACCAGCGCCAGCAAATACGCTAGCAGTCCCTGCCTTTTCGGTGCCATTAGACACAACACTTCATGTCCTTGGGGTATCAGTGAGCAGCTACCCAGCCGTGATGGCAGCATGCCTCCCCTCTTTGACAGAAGCCCACGGGCTTCTGAGGGTTCCCAGGTGTGGTGTCTACTGAGTTGGCACCTCGTGTGGTCGGCAGACCACACGACCCATGGATCCCCGACCCATCTTGCATGCAGTACATGGAAGATAGGGATGAGAAACGACAGCAGGAGGATGAGAAACGATGGGAGGAGGAAGAGAAACGACGGCAGGAGGAACAGGAACTGCACAAACAGGAAGCAGCTATCAGACAGGACGAATTTGCTACCCTTCTCTCTACCTTCAGTAAGGGTATGAGCACCGCAGTGTCTACAGTTGAGCTGGGAGTGGCGTCCTCCAGCCCCTCACCCTCCCCGCCCTCCTCTCCGCATCTACCCCCGCCACCCCGGCCACCTCACTCACACGTCAAAGCTGTCATCTCACCGCCTCCTCCTCTACAGCTTGACGTTCCTTACCAGGCATATCGAAAATGGAGCAGACGATGGCGCGACTACGCAGTGATGATGAACCTGAATACCTTGCCCCTAAGTAAATGTCACATTCAACTTAGAGCCTGCCTGAGCCCCGAAGTGCTACACACCCTTCATTATCGCCTTCAGATTCCTCAAGACGACTCAACATCAATGGAAGACCTGCTGACAACGCTTGATCATTACTTCAAGGCTCAGACCAATGAAGCCTTACGGCGACGAGAACTGTTCAGCTGCCGTCAGAGTGTTGGAGAGCAGTTTAATGAGTTCTTTGTGAGAGTCAAGAATCTAGTAGAGGCTGTGGATGTGTGTAAAGGGGGCAACACGGACTGCGAAGAAATGCAGATGAAACAAGTGATACTCATGGGAGTGATTGACCAGGAGTTAGTGCAGGAACTCATTGGCATCATCCCTACACACTCACTTGATAAAGTTGTGCAACACTGCTACGCATTTGAGGCCGCCAGACGCACAGCCAACGCCATCACTTCTCCTGCACAAGCCCTCTGTGCTGTGTCAAGGTACAAGAAGGACAAGAAGGCAAGGCAGCACGCCTCTGCACCGACTCAACCTTCCTCAGACGCATGTGACAGCTGCGGACGCCCACATGCTAAAGGAGAATGCTCAGCAGCTCAAACTATCTGTAGCAACTGTGGTAAAAGGGCCATCGAGTACGGATGCCACGGTGCCCTGCCATCAACGCTACATGCAAATGCTGTGGAAAACAAGGTCATTTTGACAGGTGTTGTCGCTCATCCAAACCTGCAGCATCCTCCTCGGCCCTCGCCAAGTGTAACAAGTCACCAGGAATGCATCTGAAGGAACAAGAACACCAGTGTTCGCCATATTATGGACAACACACACCCCATCTGAGACTTCTCCGTTTGTAGTCGTCGAGATTAGTCATGTCAAGGGACAGGTGTACTTACCTTGTTGCCGGACACGGCGCTGACACAACCATCATTGGAGCAGACCACCTTAACGACATTGGCCTGACACTTGCTGACCTCCACTCATCTCCACAGAGGCCAACGTACAGCGCTGATGGATCACCCATGCAGCCTGTCATCGGTTCTGTACAGGTGAAGATGACGGTCAAAGGACACAGCATTGAGGAGTGGATTGATGTGTATCCAGACATACCTGTCCCTTTGCTGTCTTACAGGGCATGCAGGGACCTAGCCCTCATCCCTGAGCGGTTCCTGCCCCTATTGCACAGGTGACACACGCCGCTGTGAGAAATGGAGACACCGAGACTGTTGACGAAACCAACAGAGTACTGGAGATCACAGCAGGCGATGACGTCTCCGTTCCCCATGCTTTCCTGCCACACCTGCCTTTCAACAGTAACACTACTGAACAGGCCAGGTCATACTTCTTGGAAGAGTATGCTGACGTGCTCGTCAAGAAAGAGGATCTGCAGACGATGCCGCTCCGGCCCATGGTGGGGCCCCGATGCGCATCCACTTGCGGGATGATGCTCAGCCGTTCGCTATACATACCCCACGGCAGATCCTCTGGCATACCAAGATGACGTCAAGCAGGAACTACACAGCATGGAGGCTCAAGGAATCATTGCTCCAGCTGGTGATGCTCCCTCACAGTGGTGCCACCCACTTGTCACAGTGCCCAAATCCAAGGGAGGAGTACGCATTACCACAGACCTCTCAAAACTGAACAGTCAAGTCTCACGGCCCGCCCACCCATCTCCCATGCCTTTCAGTGCCATCAGGAGTGTCAAGCCAGGTACCAAGTACTTCACTACCGTTGATGCTCTTCACGGGTACTGGCAGCTAGAGCTTGCTAAGGAAGACCAACACTTGATGACCTTCATAACGCCCTACTGTCGCTACAAGTACCTATGGAGCTCTATGGGATTCGCTGCGACTGGCGATGATTTCTGCCACAGAGGAGATGCAGCTCTTCAGGGGATCACAAACTGCGTCAAGGTCGTGGACGACGTTCTCCTATACGACGAGGAACTCCTGCCACACCTGTCTCACGTCAACGAGGTTCTCGCACGATGTCGGGCCAGTGGAATCACCCTGAACGCGAAGAAATTTGCCCTTGCAAGACCTGCAGTTACGTTCTGTAGATTTGTGCTGTCTACAGACGGGATAGCTGCAGACCCTGAAAAAGTAAGGGCCATCGCAGAGTTCCCCACACCAGCCAACATCAATGACTTGAGATCTTTCATAGGATTGGCCAACCAGTTGACAGAGTTCTCCTCTGAAACTTCGACAACAGCACAGCCACTACGCCTACTCATGAGTCCCAGGCGAGCCTTTACATAGACCGTGGACCACGACACTGCATTCCAACAGGTGAAGAAGGCACTGGCCAGTCCTCCAGTATTGGCCATGTTTGACCCGCAGTTACCCACCATCCTTCAAACGGACGCGTCCTGACTCTATGGCATTGGCTACACCCTGCTACAAGATTATGGAGAAGGCCACCTCCGGCTGGTACAGTGCAGCTCCCGTTTCCTGACAGACACGGAAACACGTTACGCCACAATTGAACTGGAAATGTCAGCCACAGTTTGGGCGATGTTTAAGTGTGGATATTATCTCAAAGGACTACAGACATTTGAACATGTTACAGACCACCGCCCACTCATCTCCATACTTAACAGCTATACATTGGATGCAGTTGAAAATCCAAGGCTACAACGGCTGAAAGAAAAACTGTCACCATTCATCTTCACTGCTCGTTGGCGTGCCGGCAAGCAACTCTGTATTCCCGATGCCTTGTCCCGCCACCCTGTCAGCAGCCCTACAGATGAAGCCAACATGTTAGTTGACGTCTCAGCTCATGAGGCTGTCGCTGTGCGAGCGATACATTCCCTCGCCTCACCTGATGACTCACAGCCAGCCACAACAGATGTCCAACTCGAGGAACTCCAGCGAGCGGCATGCACCGATGAGACCTACATCAGACTCCTGCACTGTGTACGCAACGGGTTTCCCAGTCATCGTTATGACCTACACACCACTCTACTCGACTACTGGAAGATACGCGATGAGCTGTACTGTGATGGCGATCTGGTCCTTTACGGTCCACGCATCGTAGTACCAGTAGCGTCCCGCAAGTTAGTGTTGCGACGCCTGCATGATAGCCATTGCAGAGCTGAGGACACCAAGCGCCGAGCTCAGCAAACAATGTTTTGGCCCGGGATCAACGAGGACATCACCAATGTTGTTCGTGCCTGTGACGCCTGCCAGACGCTCCTTCCCAGTCAACAGTGTACAGGAATGATGACAAGCTGACACGACCTTATGAGTCCATCTTGGCTGACTATTTTCAAGTGGCAAGGAAATCTTTCCTTGTCATAGTTGACTGCCTGTCTGGCTGGCCTGCTGTCTACCCGTGTAGCAGAAACACTACTACTGCCACCATGATAGACCACTTCAGCAATTTCTTCAGTGACCACGGTGCTCCAGTCCGTCTACGCATCGACGAAGATCCACAGTTTGCTGCTAAGGCGTTCCCGGACTTCCTACTATGCTAGAAGGTCCAACACGTCATTACTTCACCTCATCATCCCCAATCAAACGGTCACGCAGAAGCCGCTGTCAAGTGTTTGAAGCACCTTATCCTCAAGGTGGCACCGTCAGGCAACATCAGGACTGAAGACTTCGACCAAATACTGTTGGAGATAAGCAATACCCCTAACCTCTCTGGACGTTCTCCGGCACAGATTCTGTTTGACCACTCTCTCCGCACTTGTGTCCCTGCCCACCTGAACTCCTTTCGGCCAGAATGGCAGCCAAACGCCGAAGAGTGTGATCAACGTGCCACCCAGCGAGACCTTGCTGTCCAGTTTCGGTACAATACTTGGGCCCGTCAGCTTCCAGTCCTGCCCCTTCAGCAACGCGTATGCATCCAGGACCCGGTGTCGAAGAGATGGTACCAGACAGAGACAGTGGAGGCACAACCAAGGCCGCGCCAGTATGACATCTACCTCCCCAGTAGCTGCACCATCTGACGCAACAGGATTCACCTACGCCCGGTGCCACCCGGAGACGGAGACCCAGCACCTGCTGCTGACAATGCAGCATCCCAGGCTCCTCTAGGCACTCTACATTCGGAGCGACTACGTCAACGCCAGAACACGCCAGCATGAAGCTCAAGACCTTGCTATGAGCTCCAAGGGGGGAGAGAGGTGTGGGTTATTCATTAGCTAGTGTCTGTACGACAACGTGCAGCCTGGCATCACCCTACACCAGGCAGCACAGTAAGGCTTCCCGCGCTTCGCTAGGGGAGAGACACGCTGTTTATCCACCTCCTGTATTTTGTGGAAATATACCGGACTTCCGTTACTCTTGTGTTTTCCTGGCGCCTCTATCACTCCCAAGAACCTTCTACAGGACTAGACGACTACAGAACACACACTAGGCGTTTTACGCCGCGGCGTAACCGCGGCGGTTGACCTCCCCTTTTTTTTTTTTTTTCTTATTTATTTATTTATTTATTTATTTATTTTATTTTATTTTTTTGGATGGCATATCATACAGTGTCAGGATGAATGTGGAGGAAGTAGTGTGTTTGGTTGTTCCATCGCCGCTTGAAACGGCCCAAGCAGAGGCAAAGGCAACATTGGGTTCATCCAATTCTACATGACAGACTTACCACTGCATGTTTATCACCCTGAATCCTTCCCTGAGACAGCATGACAAAAAGTCTTTCAATCATTTTTGAATGTCGGTGAAATCATTTGACAACTTGCTAGAACTAAACAAGAGGATGTATCTTCAAACAACACTAGGATGAGAGATTCCATCTAGCCACAACACAAACTTGTCATAACATTAAGATGAGTCCTTTATTTAAATTTTTATTAAAAAAAATATTCATATATAAAACCAAAAAGAAAAAAAGGTGACATATAAAGATCCAGTTGCCAGGAATTTGGATACAAATAAAATATTCATTTCTTGAAGTGAAAATACAGAGCAAGAAAAAAAAAAAAAAAAAGGGTCACTCACTTTATATATGCTCTTTCCGTAGCACACATACATAGTATGTAGGATTTCTGTCAGTGTCAAAAATGTCAATGGGCGTTTTCCAATTTCTCTGATTAATAAATAAGTGTCAAACTGATCCCTCTCCATTCCTCAGCAGACAGCGGTACTGCAATCATTGAATAGTATTACGTGACTTATCACGGGCAGAACCCAAGATTGTTGTAGTAACACACATCCTATTCTTTCATTGGCAGGTATACAGCCAATAATGTCGGTCAGTGCTCTCAAACAGCGCGGTGCATCAGCCTGTGTGAACGATGTAATATGTTTGTGTGTATCTCGACACGCTGGCAAACCGCGGCGGTTTCCACGGTTTGGAAACCGCCGCGTTTCCAAACCGCTGTGTGTGAATTATTCCATAGGCAATCATTGAAAATGCTACCGCGCGTTTCCAATTCCGCGGTGCAAACCGCCCTGTGTGAACAAGGCCTAGTTTGGGCTTAATGCACAATTGCGATCAAATGAAATCCTGATAAGTCTTCAATCCTCACCTCCAACAATACCCTGCATTCAGGGAAACAGTTCTTGGAGAGTGGCAACTATTTCGTCGAACCACAATTTGCGCAAGTTTTTTTTTTTTTTTTTACTGTATAATTCTTTTCTGGGGTTCCAGATGTGTTCTTTTTCCTTCACCAACTCTTACATCTTCTCTACATCTGGAGACCACATTTTCAAAGCTTACTCCGTGACGTCACAACGTAAATAAAGTCGCGAATCGACTGAACAAGACTTTTGCAACGTGTGAACCCGCCTTTAGAGTTCCATTTAATAATACTCATAAGTTTACAGTGCCCACTGAACACGTCCTATAAGACTTTACTGGGAGTAATAATCGTTTCAGCAGACGTCTACTGCCATCTCTAACTTCAGTGAGTTATTCAGTTTCTCTGTTACCTCTCTATGATACACACGTGCATTCCTTTAACCCTTAAACTACGGCGATCGCTTATATAATCAAGCCTCTCGAGTACTGTGACGCGGCGATCGCTTATATAATCATGAATTTTCGCGGGGAATGTTTTGAATTTTCGTGGCGCATTTCCCTTCAGACCTGCTTATGACTCCTCCCCACTTAATGTTGCTATCATGAGGGCTCCAGATACTATAACAAGGGCCTCACTTGAGTTTTTACGGAAAAGTAAGAGACACCTGGCAACTCCTCTTGACTCGTCGGGTAGAATCCAACCTTGAGTATCATAGAAAACGCAGAAAACTTTATAAGGGAGACCAAATTATGCTATAGTTTATTACTTCTATCTCAATCAAGAGATTATTGTTATTATATCAGCTTCTTACGGCATAGGGGCAACAATCCTAGTAGCATTTTGAGCTGTGGTATTGTACAGAGGACTTGTGTCATGCAAGACACACAGAAACACACACACACACACACACACACACACACGGCCCGGTAGCTCAGTGGTTAGACGATGGCTTCACAAGCCAGATAGATGACCGGGGTTCGATTCCCCGGCCGGGTGGAGATATTTGGGTGTGTCTCCTTTCACGTGTAGCCCCTGTTCACCTAGCAGTGAGTAGGTACGGGATGTAAATCGAGGAGTTGTGACCTTGTTGTCCTGGTGTGTGGTGTGTGCCTGGTCTCAGGCCTATCCGAAGATCGGAAATAATGAGCTCTGAGCTCGTTCCGTAGGGTAACGTCTGGCTGTCTCGTCAGAGACTGTAGCAGATCAAACAGTGAAACACACACACACACACACACACACACACACACACACATACACACACACACACACAAAGCTCAATCAAACAAATACGTACAAAACATCTGTACAGAGGATTCATGACACACACACACACACACACACACACACACACACACACAGCTCAATCAAACATACCCCAATACGTACAAAACATCTGTACAGAGGATTCATCACACACACACACACACACACACACACACACACACACACACAGCTCAATCAAACATACCCAATACGTACAAAACATCTGTACAGAGGATTTATGACACACACACACACACACACACACACACACACACACACACACAGATAAAGTTCTATCATACATAAATATGTACAAAACATCTGTACAGAAGACTCGTATCATGTAGGATACGCAGAAACACACACACACACACACACACACACACACACACACACACACACACACACACACACACACATATATATATATATATATATATATATATATATATATATATATATATATATATATATATATATATATAGAGAGAGAGAGAGAGAGAGAGAGAGAGAGAGAGAGAGAGAGAGAGAGAGAGAGAGATAGCGTAGAAAATGGCCCAGCTTGGTACCACTCAGCTCAGAACCCGGACCATACAGTGCACCCGACGTGTCACTAGTTCCCGCGCTTTTCAAAGCCCACGAAGTTTTGTAGGCCTATTTCTTGCTCTATTTATTTATTTACAGATTCAAAACTTCGGTATTACTGTATTTTGGATGTTTGCCATTCATGGCATACAATTCAAAATATATTTTATTCTGACATGGGAATGTTTATATTTTAGGCGCATCAAATCATTCAGCAGTTAGGAATTCCCGACGTCGGAAAGTGCTGAAAAGCTGCCAGATTCGCCAGATAACTTAATTTAACACATTCAACTCGGTATGCTGGAAAAAAAAGTTTACGTCATATATGTACTATCAAACTAAGTAATAAATTATTACGAACATCTCTAATCAGCTTCACCAAGCACAGAGAACGTAATATGGCAAAACGAGTCAAAAATGTTTGGTTCATGGTCTCAGTTTTGGGACAATTCATCACCTTGAGTGAATTACATTATTTTCAGTAAGCAACCACATTTCATTGGTTCAAGTTAATTAATTAGCAATCAAATCCAGAAAATGTGACGAATATCAAATAAACACGATGTTTTGGTGCAAAATCCTTGTATGACTTCAGTGAAAGATTGTCTGTTCCGTATGTAAACAACATCAAGCAGGTTTCTACCTGCTCCCCACCGGTTATGGGCAAACAGTTCAGGGTCTGGATGCGATGCTGACGGTCCTTTGCACCAATCTATGAAGTGCTTTGAGTAGATAGCATGGTCCTTGGTAGCTCTCCACGTCGGGCCTCGTTTACATCGTGTCTCCCATAATCTTCGAGCCGCGTCTTTCTTCCTGGGAAACACAGTCCATCCTTTCACGCCTTGGTTTTTCTTTTTTGATATAGAATTGCAGTCAACTACAGCACATGTATAAACCGGCATTCTATTCCAGCTCTAAGAACACTCCACACTAGGGTGACCAAATTTCTGAGACAAATTCCGGGGACATTTTCAGTTCAGGAGGTAAAACATGTAGTGTTTTTGCACTGGAAAAACTAAAACGGGGACACTATTCGTACCATTTCTAAACCAGCAATCAAAAGTTTCTCTCGCCTTATTTACCCAAGTTGCAAAGAAAAAAAAAATCTGTACCTGATGAAATATCTGAGATCATGAACACCCATTAGCTATTAAAATGTGTCCGCTATACACTTCACCGTCTTCACGGAAACTATATAAAAAAAATAAGGCCTCCTTATTCTTGACATTCTAAAAGAGTAATTATAAAAGGACATAATTATCAATCAAAAGTAGTAGTTTTTTTTTTTTTTTTTTTACGCATCAAGTGATCTTTCAGTTACAGAAAACCGGGGACAGGTCACTGAAATCGGGGACGTCTGGTCACCCTACTCCACACGAGCTTCCAAACGACCGCGGGCCGCGGGGTTGTTTTGGTGTTTTGAGAGGACTCGGTGTTCCCGAGTTCAGTTAGTCTTTTCGGTTTGATATGCCTTAGGCCGCAAAAATGTTGCTCTACCAAGATTATTACAGAATGTATTCCTTTGTAATATTTAGAGGAGAAACAGCGCTCTCTGTTGAACTATATGAAAAAATGTTTCACACCAAATATGTAGTTGAGACTAGTAAAAAATGCGAGCATTGAAACCGCGACTGTATTAAGCTTATAATAACAGTTTTGTAGTGTGTATTACCAGATCATATGGATAATGTTAGGATAAACACTTGGAATTAATGGTTTGCAGTTCAAAGACTCAATACCTCAAGATTTATTATGATATGAATTTTACAATGTGTGTCTTGCGAGCTGGCTGGCTGTATACAGAGTCGTGTATTAAAACAGCCAGCGATCAATGGCAACCCAACATATCCGACGTCGGGAATTAGCAGTTGAGTCAAGAAGCTGTATCCAGAGCACAAAGCCTCTTCTCCCCGGCCAATTTGCTTTGCTGCATTCTAAGATGGAATTAATCCTGCTTTAAAAAAATTGACCTTAAATGATAGATAAAAACCATTCACAATTTCTCAAACTTTATTTGGCAGCATAAATTATGACACAAAAGCCTACAGAGAAGAAAATAACCTATGCACTTGCAAATTTTTTTTATTTATTTTTTTTATTTTATGATAATTTGTGGTGCTGAAAACAAATTACTGGTACTTTTGGCACTAAGTGTGTGTGTGTGTGTGTTTATATATATGTGTATTATATATATATATATATATATATATATATATATATATATATATATATATATATATATATATATATATATATATATATATATATGAGGCAATTGCATAACACTCTTCACTCAAAATTGCTGATCTGAAAGGTATAAACTACAATCCAATACCATTCCTCTTCTATATGCCTATAAGCAGGCATTATATATGTAATTGTTACCAAAATGTGATTCTTAAATATCTATGTGTTACTTAACCTGATGAACTATACTTAAAAAAAAAAAATAATAAAAAAATAATAATGTACATTCAACAGCCTGCAACATACTTTTGTTTGGTAAACAAATTATTGAATGTGTACTTTGTGTGAGGATCAAAAAAGCAATTTCTTCATATAAAAAGTAAAATAATATAACATTAAACTGATTATTACAATGATATTTTATAATAATAATAATAATAATAATTATTATAATAAACCATATAACTTATATTCCATCTTCAGAAACAAACATGACTTCTGGAATTAAAAAAATTTCTGTAAAGTAATAATGACAGCTAAATAAATAAAGTACATAAAAAAATTCCATACAAAAAAATGAGCTTTCTCTAGATTCACAAAACCTGTGTAGTATATACAAGACATTCACCCATCACAACACCACAAATTAACACATGTAATTTTTGCTTGATAACCAGTTACAATGTACTTAAAGTACAAGAGCCAAAAACATTATTTGTACAATATAGTACAAACATTTATTAGCAAAGATCAGAAATAAAGTTCATTAGTATTTCCTTCTACTAGGACAAGATTTCTTGACAAGCTGAGAATTAAGCTTTCATGTTATCTGAAATTAGTGAAAGCAAGGGATACCCCACCCAACTTTTTATAAATATTTTCTAGAATATAAACTTTCTTCATAAGGTATATTCTTTGGAAACTATTTGGG
This sequence comes from Portunus trituberculatus, assembly GCF_017591435.1. NCBI lineage: Eukaryota > Metazoa > Arthropoda > Malacostraca > Decapoda > Portunidae > Portunus > Portunus trituberculatus. The sequence continues at coordinate 207,127 of NC_059295.1, forward strand.
ATTATTTTAAATATTTCATATCCAACATCATGACAAAAATACTAAAAATTTCAATGTGCAATATCCTTTGATCTGTGAGACAAGAGGCACTGTGCACACTGAACCCTGCTGTACAATGAGTGCTGACAAAGCTCCAGGGACACCTGACTGCGCACCATGACAGGCCACACCACCTGCATGCACCTCACCACTAATTCACAGACAAACATTCCAAACACTAGTGATGAATCAAAAGAAAAAATAGAGTGAAGTTGTTGGAATTTTTACATTGCAAATACACACCTTAAAGAAATGAGTGATCTGCAGTTTATCCCATAAAAACTTGCACATGTACTGACTGGCTGCAGAAGACCCAGCCACTCACCAGGAGCAGCCAGGAGGAAAGGGGCATCTAAAGGTCTGCGTCAGGGAGGGGAGGCCATGGGAATTTGACAAAACACACACACACACACACACACACACACACACATAGTTTCTTTAATATTGTATAATTTTAATAATCAAGATCTATTTTCATGCCTGATGCTTGTATTAAGTGACTGCTCCAACTACAAACAATATATTGTATAATTTTTTTGGTTGTGCAACAATAATCTCCTTTCCTATAGAATTAGGATCAAAATCACCTTCCTCTCTGTAAATTTGAAAAAAACTTAAATTTCACAAATGAAAACAGTTTTGATGAGAGAGAGAGAGAGAGAGAGAGAGAGAGAGAGAGAGAGAGAGAGAGAGAGAGAGAGAGAGAGAGAGAGAGAGAGAGAGAGAGAGAGAGAGAGAGAGAGAGAGAGAGAGAGAGAGAGAGAGAGAGAGAGCAAGAGGGGGAGGTGGAAGAATGGACAACATGAATACATGTGAAAAGGAGACAGAAGGTACAAAGATCATGGTTTAAAAATTAATGGAAGGAATGTTTAGAAAGAGGGAAATGTTAATTTTCAGCTATGGCTATTACTTTACAAAATACTCCTAAAAACAGCAAGATAACAATACATGAAAAAAAAAAGGATATATAGATATATTGCAGTGTGAAATGTGATAATCAGAATAAAAGTATGTGCAGTAATCCAAGTTATGTGAACATTATATATCCAATATCCTAGTTGAGACAAGGAGTCTGCATACCTACATCCTCAAAATCACATCAGCCTCAAGATCTCCAGGAGGGAGAGAGCTGATCATCATGGCACCACAGTGTGAAGGTTAGCTGAAAACAAATACAATAAAATATGCTATCTATAGGAGGTCTCATACATGGTCACTACATTCACATTTCACACACACACATATACACACACTAACTGTCCTTAGCCTCCCCTCTCCCTCCTGGAGCTGAGGACACAAGCAGAAGCTACTCTACATGCCCACCTTCCCAGCAGGGGGCACAGGGAGGGTACACTCATAGCGGGGCCTCGCATCCTCCAGCTACACTAACTCTAATACATTCTGTAAGCTAAAGCACACAATTGTCATTAATTTATTTCATCAGTAACAATAATTTTTCTCTTGTGAGAAATTAACTTAGAAATATTATACATTCCCATATGATATTTTACATTTTTTATGTATCTGAAATACTTTGCAGAAGCTATCATACTTCACACAGTTAATCTATAACAATAATAATAATAATAATAATAATAATAATAATAATAATAATAATAATAATAATAATAATAATAATAATAAAGAACTTAAAAGAAGCTCAAAATAAAGTATGTACTTCACAAATAAACATATTCTTTAATTTTTACCATCTGTTTAAATATCACATCTATTGGGTGAATACTTCAAATATTTATATAATTTATTCTATATTTTCTATGTGTAGCATTAGTCTTGTTTTTCTTATAGCAGGTACTTATTCTGACCAGTTACTGAATGTTACAAGCTTTTAGTGCAACTGCATTGAAGATCATGGTGGTGGGTATGAAATATGCACCTAACTTGCTTGACAGACTAAGTGTATTGAACTGCTTATGATCATAGATGCTAAAATAAACATTCAGGAAGAGATTATAAAGATATGGGTCTAATCTTTCATTCTTTTTAAGAATATCCTTCTATTACTGGTTATAGGGGACTAAGTTATGTGAAAGGAATCTTGATCCAAAAGCTTGAAAAGAAGCCACTACATCAAGCATGCACTTGTTGGTGATGAACTCTGCATCTACTCATTATTCTCATTCACACAAGAACTATCAATGCAAAACTACAACAAAGTTTAGATCTGTCACACTGCAGGAGCTTTCTAAGGCTTGCTAGATATTTCCCATTAGAAAATACTGCATTTCAATACATTAATTTTTCTGTAAAGCAGAACGTACAAATGTTGATACAGACTGTACAGTGAATTTACCTTATGGTATTCTTAAATCTTTTATGGTGAATAATAATAATAATAATAATAATAATAATAATAATAATAATAATAATAATAATAATAATAATAATAATAATAATAATAATAACAACAACAATAATAATAAATAATAATAATAATAATAATAATAATAATAATAATAATAATAAGGATAATAATAAAACACACTGCAGTCCTGCTGTTATGATTCTAGTGCTTCTCTTAGTGCAGCTCTATTAGCTGAATGCCTACTAAGTAAGACCTTTTGGCCATCTTGGGTATGTTTAATATAAGTGGAAACCTTTGATAAACTGCAGAAAAAGAAATACATATTAGATATATACAGGCATACTAGATGTTCTGTATACATTAATGAACAAGACATCTGTATGACTTTAACTGAGCACTATCATAAGAACAAGAAAAAAGAAAAATTAATCTCTGTTTAAGCATACACCATGTTAAAAATAAACTGATGCAAAAACATTTTCTACTCCAGGGCACACTCTTTAATGGTTAACATTTTCTTCCCACTGGCTTCAACACATCTGTTCATACAGTGCTTTAAATAACAAACATAAGATATGCATGAGTGCTTTCTTTTGGTTTAGGTAAGAGTTTGACCTTCACAGCCTCCCTATTCAACATCACATAAGCAAATGTATGTATATATTGTTCCTCTACCTATTTTCATACTAAAAATAAAACTATAAGAGGACATGAGTATGAAATTTAATGAATGAGAAAATACAGATGCAATGAAGTACTATATATTAAAATAGTCTTGTATTCTGAGCAAAGTCATAAACTGGCCAAAATAAGACCCACTGCAAAGAAGCACATACTACAGCTTAGGCCATTCAAGTACTGTCTGAACCAAGTATACTTTAATGTTGTGAATTAAGCCATGAGTAATTACTGCAGATGAATAATAGATAATAGTTTCACCCAACACTCAAGGATAATTCTTTAAAAATTAGATATATGTGTTCTATAAGATTAAATCCTTTGGCAGATGCTGATTTCATAATGAAAAATGATAATGAAAACAATTTAATAATGATGAAAAAAAAAAAAAACCTGATAGACATTTAGTCTGCCATAATGTTGGTAAGAAAATCAAATTAAAGTGTCTTCATAAAGTTTAAGTAAATATGCTGGAAATGTTGTATATAAAACAAGTCCTTATTCTATGATTTACATATATAGATTCATATTGAAATATTTGCATCTTTATATACCATATTTCTTTTGCTATCAAAATGGCCCCTAAAACCATGACCAATAGAACAGGAGTAATACAAAGCATTAGTGATACAACACCAGTCACCAAAAGTAACTGATGATTTCACCATAGTAGCAAGAGATAAATTCTTTGCATACTTGCCACAGGCAGCTGTGTCTGCCAGCTTACAACACCCCCATGACCAAGAAGAGATGGTTGTTTGAGGCTCAGCTGGAGACTCTATCTACCTTGGTTGGTACCATCACAAAGATCCTCCTAAGAAGTTACAATACTTCCATTTACAGTGATTTAAGAACTTATGGATTTGTAAACTTTCCCCCACCAAAATGGCATAAGAAACTTGCTGAAGAAAGTAACAATAAAATATGTGCTCTTTCATACAATATATGGTTGTTTAAGCTCACAACTGGTTTCATGTGCCAATACTAGAGGTAACAATGCTGTATCCACTGAAATGTAAACACACATTACTGTAGGTAATAGTAATACATCATTTGAAATATAATATTTTTTCCATTATCTGAGGATGTAAAAGGTGCTACTTTTGAGACCAGTGGCAGAAAATTGTTCTTAGTATCTGTGGTACATGCTACAGTACTTATTACCAATGGTATAAAAGAACTACCAAAGGGAGTCAGTACACATCACCAGTGAAAGGTTATATAAAATCTGTGCACTCAAGACTACCCATCAACCCTAAGTGTACACACTCCAAAACAAAGTTTCTGTATTGTTTCTCAGGCTCTACAAGGTAGCATACTTCAGCACCTAAACAGGGGCATAATGTTGTTGCATACATGAGCCTAAAGAGTTATGCACAAACAAGCCTACATGATTGCATACATAGGTTCTGTACGTAGTGGATGTTAAGATCTACACAGTAAGAGCTATGAAAGAATTGTACTGCTCTATGTTCCTCTTCAAAATTTCTCCACAGCTGCCCAGAACACGTTCAAATCTGAAGCAAATAGAATCTAAAGTTAAAAACAATAATATAAATAGATATATTCCACAACATACATACAAATGGTAGATAAAAATAATGACTTTTCATAATTTATAGACAGTATATATATATTTGCTATATGTTGCTGGTATGGAAATAATACTCTGAAATATTAAGGTAAAATATGCAGGATAATAAAAGAAATCCAGCTGATTTAATATTAAAAAATACAAAATCATTGCTACAAATATATAAAGGAGCTCATCAGAAAATTTTGTAATAAATGACTCCAGTCACTCATTGCTCATGTTATGAAATGTTACCATCTGGAAAAGTAGAAAATCTGTGCAGCATCAAACTTCCTGGTACAAGGAGTTGTATATAAATATAAGGTTATTGAATAGTAATTAACTGTTGTAAAAGATGGTTGCACACAGGAATATCAACAATGCATATATCTAGAGATGTAACAATGTATGGGTATTGCAAGTATTGATCCATTTTAAAGGGTACCAGTATCGGTATTGGTTGACTTTCTGTCAATACAACCGATACTTAAAAAGGAATTCATTACATTGTGTATTTCAATCTGCAAGTTATTCAGTTAATGAAAATTTGGAAGTTTTATAGTGAAAAAAATATATTAATGAGAATGCCAAATTATTTAGTATAATATGGTGTATTGAGTCAATGGTGTGTCAATTAAAGTTCTTCGTAATGATGTTTTCCATGCCCTCGTTGGCCTAAACTCTCAGAAGGCTTATGGACCTAATGGGGTCTCTCCTACTGTGCTTTTGTACTTGTACAGTTGCGACCTGTAAACTCCTTGCCATCTTAGCCCATATATTTTCCAGTAGCAATACCTGGCAGATCCACACCAGGTGAAGGCTTCAGGTTCCCTTGGATTGGTTAAACTCCTTCAAAAACTAAGCCTTAAAGCTCCACCCACTTGACCCTCCCCTCCTGGTCCATGCCCAGTCCCTCCCCGTGACCTCAGAATGTGTGTGTGTGTATTCACCTAGTTGTAATTTTACAGGGCCTGGGTATCATACTCGTGTGGCCCCGTCTCCATATCTACACACATCCAACTTTCCTTTAAAACTATGCACACTCCTCGCTGACACCACCTCCTCACTCAAACCATTCCACACCTCCACACATCTTTGTGGGAAACTATATTTCTTCACATCCTTCAAGCATATTCCCTCGACTATCTTTTTACTATGCGATCTCGTAGTTCTATTTAAGTTTTCCTCTCTCAACATCATTTGCTCATTATCCACTTCATCCAGTCCGTTCAACAGTTTATAAACCTGTATTAAATCTCCTCTTTCTCTTCTTTGTTCCAAGGTAAGCAAATTCATTTCTTTTAATCTCTCCTCATAGGTCATTTCTGCCAATTCCGGAACCATTTTTGTTGCCATTCTCTGCAATCTCTCCAACTTCCTTATATGCTTCTTTTATAAGGGGACCAAACCACTCCAGCATATTCCAATCTTGGTCTAATTACCGTACTAATTAATTTCTTCATCATATTTTTATCCATATAATGGAAGGCTAATACAATATTTCTTATCAAATTATACGTTTCTCCAAACATCTTATCAATATGAGCCTCAAACTGCCCATGGTCTTGTATTATCACTCCCAAATCCTTTTCCTTTTCCACCTTTTTCAACACTACTCCTTCACCCATCTTATATGACCCTCTTGGCTGTCTTCCACTCTTCCCATCTCCATCACATGACTTTTGCTCAGGTTTTTGTGTGTGTGTGTGTGTGTGTGTGTGTGTGTGTGTGTTCACCTAGTTGTAATTTTACAGGGCCTGGGTATCATACTCGTGTGGCCCCATCTCCATATCTACAGACATCCAACTTTCCTTTAAAACTATGCACACTCCTCGTTGACACCACCTCCTCACTCAAACTATTCCACACCTCCACACATCTTTGTGGGAAACTATATTTCTTCACATCCTTCAAGCATATTCCCTTAGCCATCTTTTTACTATGCGATCTCGTAGTTCTATTTAAATCTTCCTCTCTCAACATCATTTGCTCATTATCCTCTTCATCCAGACCATTCAACAGTTTATAAACCTGTATTAAATCTCCTCTTTCTTTTCTTTGTTCCAAGGTAAGCAAATTCATTTCTTTTAATCTCTCCTCATAGGTCATTCATGCCAATTCCAGAACCATTTTTGTTGCCATTCCCTGCAATCTCTCCAACTTCCTTATATGCTTCTTTTTATAAGGGGACCAAACCACACCAGCATATTCAAATCTTGGTCTAATTACCGTACTAATTAATTTCTTCATCATATATTTATCCATATAATGAAAGGCTAATCCAATATTTCTAATCAAATTATATGTTTCTCCAAACATCTTGTCAATATGAGCCTCAAACTGCCCATGGTCTTGTATTATCACTCCCAAATCCTTTTCCTTTTCCACCTTTTTCAACACTACTCCTTCACCCATCTTATATGACCCTCTTGGCTGTCTTCCACTCTTCCCATCTCCATCACATGACTTTTGCTCAGATTAAATTCCATCTCCCACCTCTTGCTCCACTCCCAAATCTTATCCAGATCTGCCTGTAAAATTTCACAATCTTCTTCACTCTTCACACACCTACACAACTTCGCATCATCCGCAAACAAATTAATATAACTGTTTACTCCTCTGGCATGTCATTAATATATACAAGGAAAAGTATTGGTGCCAGCACTGAGCCTTGTGGGACTCCACTCTCCACCACCAACCAGTCCGACTTTGCATCCCTTATTACCGTTCTCATCTCCCTCCATCTCAAGTAGTTTTCCATCCACTTTAACACTTTTCCTTTCAGTCCTCCATAAATCTCTAATTTCCATAGCAGTCTCATGTGAGGTACCTTGTCAAAAGCTTTCTTTAAATCCAAATATACACAGTCCATCCATCCTCTCTCTCTTGTATTTTGTCAACCACTCTTGAATAAAAGCTCAGTAGATTTGTTACACATGACCTCCCTTTCCTAAAGCCAAATTGATGATCCGATAATAACTTATGATCCTCCAGGAACCGTATCCAATATTTCTTTATCACCCTCTCACAAATCTTACCGACCACACTTGTTAGAGACACAGGTCTATAGTTAAGAGGCTCTTCCTTACTGCCTCCCTTATAAATGGGCACCACTTCAGCTCTTTTCCACTCTACTGGTACTTCCCTGTTTCTAATGAGCACCTTATAATATCATATAATGGATCAATCAATTCTTCTCTACACTCCTTCAATAATTTTCCTGAAACTTCATCTGGTCCCATCGCTTTATCATCTTTAAGTTCCTCCAACATTTTATATAACTCCTTTTAGGTATCTTAATGTCATCCATGTGCACATTTCCTTGTACATTCTGAGGCTTTACAAACATTGTTTCTTTAGTAAATACTTGCTGAAACCTATTATTTAGCAATTCTGCTATATTCTTAGGGTCATCTACTATCCCTTGCTCTCCTTTTAATCTTTCAATGGACTCTCTCTTTTAAGTTTACCATTTATGAACCTGTAAAACAATTTTGGATGTTCCTTACTCTTGTCTACAATATCTTTTCAAATTTTCTTTCTTCCTCCTCCTTACCCTCACATACTCATTTCTCGCCACTCTATAATTCTCCTTATTTAGTATATTCCTGCTCTTTTCCATCTTTTCCAAGCCACTCTCTCTTTTCCTTTGCCTTAACACAAGTTGCATTAAACCAATCCTTTCTTCCTTCCTCTCTCGGTTTATACTTTGGTACAAATTTCATAACTCCTTCTTTATAATATTTCATAAAAATCTCATAATTTTATTGAACTTCTCTGATTTGTAACATCTCCTCCCAATCTAATTTTATGAAATAATTTTTCAAACTTTGTGTGTCCATCCTTCTATGATTCAATCTACCACTCCTGTATGTCTTGTCTCTCCTTCGCTGTGTTGTTGCTATCTGCATTTCCATAACCACATGATCACTCTTTCCCAAAGGACATTTGCATTGTATATCTCCACATAGGTACACTTCTCTTGTTAACACCAAATCCAGTCTAGCCGGTTCATCATCTCCTCTATATCTAGTATTTTCTTTCACCCTCTGTTCCATCATATTTTCCATCATTAGATTAAGAAATCTCTCTCCCCATGCTTCCTCTCCAACACCACTTACTAGATTTTCCCAATCCACCTCCTTACAATTAAAATCTCCTACTAGTATCACCTTTCTTTTCCAGATAATACACTTTCCAAACTCTGTAAAGTATCCTTGATCATATTGTCGTATTCCTTAATGTCCAAGAATTTGTTTTAGGAGGTACATAGGTCACCATGATTATTAATTCTTTTCCATCACTTTTTATCCTTATGCTTATCACTTCTGCGTTGTTCTTCCCATACCAAACCTTATCCACATTTCTTTCTTTCTTCGTCATAATCATAACTCCTCCTCCACCTTTACTCTCTATCCTTTCTCCATATATTATATTTATTATCCAAATTTACCTTTGTTTTTCATGCAATTTTGTCTCAGTCAAACACACTATATCAGGCTTCTCCACCATCATATAGTCTTGCAATTCCAATCTACTTGACAGTATCCCATCTATATTAGTATACATTACGGTCCACCCACTGCTCCCTCTAGGGTTTCTCCGCATTCCTTCTTTCCACATACCACTTTCTGACTCTCTCTCCTATAACTCTCCAAAAACTTTCTCTTTCCTCCTCAGACCGCTCATCATTTTTCCTTCTCGCCTCTTCCAACAATTCCTTATATCTTCTCCTCTCTTCCTCATTTCTATTCTTTCTCACAAACACCTCTTTACAACCTTCTATCTCTCTTAACTTTGATGTTCTATATAGGATATCCTCCAGATTGTTGTGACTTCAGTACTACTTTAATCGGTCTGCTCACTCCCTCCTTATACGGACCCAGTCTATGGATCTCTTCCACTTCTTGTAGGTCTTTTTTTCATCATCATTTAGATTTTGAACAGATCTCTTACCGTTTTTAATTCTTCCTTAATTCTCTTAGGCTTATATGTTATATTTTGTTCTTTCATCCCAAATATTAACACACTCTTCTTCTTTTCTGCTATTTCTCTTATCAATGTTTCCTTATTCTTCATAACATTAACCAGTTCCTTAGACCTTTCTTTTTTGTCTTCCTTCAACTGATCTTTAATTATTTCTTGTAATCCAACCATCTCTGCTTCCCTCGACTCAGTCCATTGTGTTTTCTTCAGTTCCCATTCCTTTCAAACCTTTCATTCTGCTCACTGATCATTTCCTTAAAGTCATCTTTCTCCTGTACTACTCTCTCCATTTTCTCCTCCAACCGTCTCTTGTATTTTTAACCTCCACTCTCAAGTGTGCATTCTCATCCACCAATCGTTTTCATTTTCCTCCAGTCTCTTAACTCTTTCCTTCAAAGCCTTGCGAATTCTCTATCCTGCTCCTCCTCACTCCTCTGAACTTTTAATTCCTTCACCAACTCCTCAAATCTCTTCTCCAACATTACCAATCTACCTTGCATTGTTGCCCTGTTGAAGATGGACTCATGCTTTGACTGGCCACTTTTGGTTTTGCTCCTGGGCCTCATCGGCATATTTTGAATTTGGTCATTTATTTCTTACCAGTCTATCCATTTTTTTTTTTCACTCTTCCTGGGAGCATGTGGGTGTATGGTCACTGGGGGCCAGGCCTGGTAGCTACGTGTGTGTGGTGGGATGCAGGCGGCTGCTATGGCTGGCCCTTGTGCAGTTCCCGCTCTGTCGCTTGGAGTGCAGAGGTTCTCACACCTCCGACCACTCTCATGCACACGCCACCAGGCCACGCTCACTCTGCACACTCGCCCGCCGCCTTCAATACCAATAACGACCCTCACCCAAGCACACTGCTCAGCGTGTGGAGTAGTCAGATGCCACTCTGAGCAGGAGGCACGTCCGCTCTCCATGGAGAGCAGTGTGTGTGTGTGTGTGTGTGTGTGTAATTCACTGTTTGATCTGCTGTAGTCTCTGACGAGACAGCCAGACGTTCCCCACGGAACAGCTCAGAGCTCATTATTTCCATCTTCGGATAGGCCTGAGACCAGGCACACACCACACCACAACAAGGTCACAACTCTCGATTTACATCCTGCACCTACTCACTGCTAGGTGAACACTACACGTGAAAGGAGACACACCCAAATATCTCCACCCGGCCAGAATCAAACCCGGTCCTCTGGCTTGTAAGCCAGCCTCTAACCACTGAGCTACCCTGTGTGTGTGTGTGTGTGTGTGTGTGTGTGTGTGTGTGTGTGTGTGTGTGTGTGTGTGTGTGTGTGTGTGTGTATTTACCTAGTTGTAGTTTTACAGGGCCTGGGCTTTATGCTCGTGTGGTCCCGTCTCCATATCTACACTTATCCAATTTTTCTTTAAAACTCACACTCTTGCTGATACCACTTCCTCACTTAAACTGTTCCAAGTCTCAACACATCTTTTGGAAACTAAATTTTTAACATCTCTCAGACATCGTCCCTTCCTTAGTTTCTTACTATGCGATCTTGTGCTTCTAAAGTCATATTCTTCTCTCAGGATCAGTTTCTCATTATCCACTTCATCCATTCCGTTAATCAATTTATAAACTTGTATCAGATCCTCTCTCTCTTCTCTGCTCCAAGGTTGGTAGAACCATTGCCTTTAGTCTCTCCTCATATGCCATCCCTTTAAATTCTGGAACCATTCTTGTAGCCATTTTTGTAGTCTCTCTAATTTTCTTATGTGTTTCTTTTGTGGAGTCCACACAACTCCTGCATATTCCAATCTAGGTCTTATTTTAGTACTTATCAATTTCTTCATCATTTCCTTGTCCATATAGTGAAATGCTACTCCAATATTCCTTAGCAAATTATCGTCTCTCTGAAAATTCTATCAATATGGTTAACCGGTTGATTATTTTCTTCCATTGTCACTCCCAAGTCCTTTTCCTTTTTACTTTTTCTAGTTCTACTCCATCTCCCATCTTATAGATTCCCACTGGTCGTCTTTCACTTTTTCCCATATCCATGACATGGCTTTTGTCCACATTGAATTCCATCTCCCATTTTTGCTCCATTTCCAGATCTTGTTTAAGTCTTCCTGTAGTATTTCACAATCCTCTTTTGTTTAATGACTCTGCACAGTTTCGCATCGTCCATAAACAGATTTATGTAGCTGTTCACTCCCTCTGGCATGTCATTTATATATACGAGAAAAAGTATTGGTGCCAATACTGACCCTGTGGCACTCCGCTGTCTACTGTTCTCCACTTGGACTTCATATCTTTAACTATCGTCCTTATTTCTCTTCCCATTAAGTAATTCTTCATCCATCTCAATGTGCTTCCTTGTGTGTGTGTGTGTATTTACCTAATTGTATTTACCTAATTGTAACATACGGGAAAAGAGCTATGCTCGTGTTGTCCCGTCTCCATATCTATTAATGTCCAGCTTTTTCTTAAAATCATGAATATTCCTTGCGTTGACCACTTCCACGTCTAAACTATTCCATGCTTCCACCCTTCTATGAGGGAAGCTATATTTTTCACATCTCTCCTATAAGTGGCCATTTTAGTTTTTTCCCATGCCCTCTCGACATTCTTCCATTCCACATACACAGATCTTCCCTATCCATTTTTCCATGCCAATCATCACTCTGTATATTGCTATCAGGTCTCCCTTTCTTCTGTTTTCCAGGGTTGGAAGTTGCATTCTTTTCAGTCTGTCTTCATAAGTCAAATCTCTTAAGTCAGGCACCATTTTCGTTGCAGCCCTCTGTACTTTCTCTAGTTTCCTTATGTGTTTCTTTAAGTTCGAGCCCACTGTATTGTTGCATATTCAAGCCTCGGTCTTATCATTGCAGTAATTATTTTCTTCATCATTTCTTCATCTAGATATACGAACGCCACTCTTATGTTCCTCAATAAGTTCAATACTTCTCCAATTATTTTGTTTATATGTCTCTCTGGCGATAGGTCATTGGTAATTGTCACCCCAAGGTCTTTTTCTTCATGACTGGTTTTATGTCTTCATTTCCTATCTTGTACATACTCCTGATTCTTCTTTCACTCTTGCCAAACTCTATTTTCTTGCATTTTGTCGTGTTGAACTCCATTTGCCATGTACAGCTCCATTTCCATATTCTGTCCAAGTCTTCCTGGAGTAGTTCGCAATCTTTGTCACATCTCACTTTTCGTAACAATTTTGCATCGTCTGCAAATAGGCTCACATAACTGGACACCCCATCCACCATGTCATTTATGTAGACTGCGAACATTACTGGTGCCAACACTGATCCCTGTGGAACTCCACTCTCCACCAATCCCCATTCTGATGGTCTGTCCTTAATTATTGTTCTCATTTCTCTTCCTACCAAAAGTCTTCCATCCATTTTAGTAAACTGCCATGCACTCCTCCTACCATTTCAAGTTTCCAGATCAGTCTCTGGTGTGGTACCTTATCAAAGGCCTTTTTTAAATCCAGATATATTCCATCAGCCCAACCATCTCTTTCCTGTATTACATCTATCACCCTCGAATAGTAACATATCAGGTTTGTCGTGCATGAACGCCCTTTCCTAAAACCAAATTGACACTCACAAAGTATGTCATTTTTCTCCAAGAAGTCTGTCCATCTAGTCTTCACCACCCTCTCACACATCTTAGCTACCACACTTGTAAGTGACACTGGTCTATAGTTCAATGGGTCTCTTGTTACCTGATTTATAGATTGGGACAATGTTAGCTCTTTTCCAGTCTTGGGGCACTACGCCTTCCCTTAATGAGGCATCAATTACTTCACAAACTTTTTCTGCCAATTGCTCCTGCATTCTCTTAAAATCCATCCTGATACCCCATCAGGTCCCACAGCTTTTCTCACTTCTAAACTCCCCATCATGTTCTTGATCTCCTCCACAGTTACTTGAAACTCCTTCATAATCCCTTTCTGTTCCATTACCAGTGGTTTGTCAAAAGCAGTCTCCTTTGTGAATACCTTCCAAAGCATCCATTCATAGCCTCTGCCATTTCCTGGGATCTTCACTGTATACTCCATTTACTTCTAAACTTTCAATACTTTCTCTATTTTTGATGTTGTTGTTCACATGTCTGTAAAAAGCCTTGGTTGGTCTTTACATTTATCAATTATATCCTTTTCTTGTTTCTTTCTTTCTTCTCTTCTAATCAACACATATTCATTTCTTGCTCTTTTGTAACTTTCCCACTGCTTAATCCGTCTTTTCCTTCTCCACCTCTTCCATGCATCCTCTTTTCTTGTTCTAGCCTTTTCACATCTATCGTTAAACCAGTCCTGCTTTCCAACTTCTCTATGTTGTCTTATTGGTACAAATTTTTTCTCACCTTCTTTGTATATTTTTATAAATTCCTTCCACTTTTCATTTGCTCCCTTAGCACTCTTGAATTTCATCCAATTTGTCTCTTGAAAGAATTTCTTTAGGTTTCCAAAATCTGTCTTGGCATAATTCCATCTTCCCACTTTATATTCTTCATTTCTTCTAGATTTCTCTTCGTCTATCACCTTGAACTCCAAAACTGCATGATCACTCTTTGCTAAAGGGCACTCCACCCTCATCTCCTCAATGACCATTGGCTCTGTACTAAAGACCAAGTCCAGTCTTGACGATGCTCCTCTCCTCCAAACCTAGTATCTTCTTTGACCCACTGAGTTAACACATTTTCCATTGCCAGTGTCAATAGTGTATTTCCCCATGTTGTCTCTGATCCTTCCATTGACCAGTCCTCCCAACACACCTCTTTACAATTAAAATCTCCCATCATTATAGTTCGTTCACAGCCACCCAACATTTCTTCCAGACATGTTCCTGTATCACTTATCATTTCTTCATATTCCTGTACTGACCATGCATTTGTCTTAGGTGGTACGTACACCACTATGTAGTGCCTCTTTTTCCTTCATTAGTTTCTGCTCTGATCTTTAGCACTTCTGCCTTTCCCATACCTTTTTTCACTTGATCCACCTTTATATCTTTTTTAACCAGCAACATCACTCCTCCTCCCATCTTACCTACTCTATTTCTTTTCCAAACGTTATATTTCCTTCTCCAACCTTCATCAGGTCTTCTCCCTCTCTCAGTTTTGTTTCAGTAAGACCCACAATATCTGGGTTCTTGTCCTCAAGTAATCGTTGAGTTCTAAAATCCCGATATCACTCCATTTATGTTGGAATACATTACATTTCGCTCATATGTAAGTTTCTTTAGTCCTTTCTTGCTGTACTTTTCTGGGTTATGAACCACTTCCTCAGTCTCATATCCAAGATTCTCCAGAAAACTCTTTCTTCTCTTCTTCTGTCCTCTCTTCATTTTTTTTTCAAAGCCTCCTTTCTCAACTCATTTAACATTTCTCTTTCCTTTTCACCGAGATCTCTTCTCAACCAAATCTTCCTTGTTGTTTCCTGCTGGGCTAGCCTCCATGACTTCTCCACCAATTCATCTACATCCTTTTGTGACTTAAGTTTGATTCTTATTGGCCTCATACCTTCTCTTGTGAACTTTCCAATTCTATGGAAGTCCTCTATTTCTTGTACTAGGTCTTTTCCTCCTCTTGCACCACATTAATGATATTATTTATCACCTTTTTATGTTTTTCTCTCTCCATTTTACTCGGTGTCTTATCCTCCTCCACACCAAATATCACCACACATCTCTTTTTGTCTACAGTTTCCTCACCAATGTCTCATTTGACTTAATAACCTTCACCACTTTCTCAGCTATCTTCTCTTCTATGATCTGTTGATCTATAATTTCAGC